>NC_072821.1:7812500-8112500 GCF_027744805.1 Dunckerocampus dactyliophorus | reverse complement strand
GTGACTTAATGTGAGGGTGAGCACTAATAAACAAAATCAGCTCACAAAATGGACAATTTTTTGGAAGAAAAAATATAATTTATTTTTTATATAATTAATTTATATAATTTACTATATTTATACATGACTATTTATGTACGTTATACATGTATATCAGGGGTGCATATATATATACACACACACACATACATATATATATATATATAATCCTATATATATATATATATATATATATATATATATATATATATATATATATATATATATATATATATACATGCCCTGCGATTGGCTGGCGACCAGTCCAGGGTGTACCCCGCCTGTCGCCCGAAGTCAGCTGGGATAGGCTCCAGCATGCCCCCGCGACCCTAATGAGGAAGAAGCGGTATAGAAAATGGATGGATGGATGGATATATATACACACATACATATATATACATACATATATATACATACATACATATACATATATATATATACATACATATATATACACACACAAACACACACATACTGTACATATATAAATATACATATATATAAATAAAATCTAACAAGTACCCTTTGAAACTACTATCCTAAATACTAATGATTAGTATTTCACATTCACAGTTTCAAAGTTTATAGGTAAACAAAGTAGTTGATGTCATTCAATAATTCAGTTCAATATGGCAATAAAGATAATTACACACGATTCCCCAACAGTTACATAACATAACATGTACATAACCTGAGTAGTATTTCAGTCAAAATAGCCATGTAGTGTTCATTAGACACACAGTTCATGTGCTATCAAACATTACAAATATACAAGAAATGGAAATGATTATGCAAACGACAATTCAGCCGAAGTCAAGGCAACATTATTATTATAAAGGTTTCAGCAACGGGAACATCTCCAATTAATCATGAAATAATACTTTAAGAAACGGAAGTGTAGAAAACACGCATTTCTATAGTGCAGTTCAGGACGTCAAGCAAAGCCATCAAACAATTCACTTTTTTTCTACATAACTAGCCGCTACAAGTGAACGGATATATTTTGCTGTAGCCGAGTTAGTTTATGCGTAATCAGAATGATAAAGATGAAAGTTGCATCTCCGTGTGTAGCTTGAGACGTGTGTTCACCACTTAATCGTTGCCGTGGGGGAGCAACAGATAATTAGGAGGGGAGCTTAATGTCAGCTGACTGATGTCATATGACATCTACAAAGTGACGTTTATGCGATCGACCCAATCGACGTAATGAGCACCCCTGCTTTCAAGTAGTTGGTGTACAGTTTGTATAACAGTAGGATGTAAAGTGAAAATGAGTTGACACACAGCCATTATTGTCTAAACGTGGTGGTGGTAGTGTTATGCTCTGGGGCTGCCTGTTGCTGGCACTGGGAAGCTGCGGTTCATTCCAGCATGTGTTGTCAAGTATTATTATTTTTTACTGTGCCAATGAAATATTCTCTTAACGGCAGTTCCAAATTCAGCAATATGGTTTTGGCTTAAAGTAACATATGTAATAAGCTGACCTCAGAAAATGCTTGAAAATTATTTTGAAGGTATCGCTGACCTGTAATGGGGTGGGGACATTTTCTCTGTGGCCTCCCAAATGACCTATTTTAGTCTGCTAGAATATTAGTGGACCAATCAAGAACATCTCATTTGTTTTAGCACTAAAATTGGTGTTCGTATAACGACCTTCATTTTATTTGTCAAAACGTGATGCTGAACACAAACGGATCATGTTCAGTTCTTAGGAGTTCCTAGGAAAGAAAAAAACAAAAAGCAAAACCTTACACCTTACTCACACCAGGGTTTCTAAAGTAATTTTTTAAAAGTTAGATTTCAAGGCAATGTATAAGGAAAAAATAGGAATCCAAGGGAATTTACAAGAGTTCATCTGAATTGGACATTTGCAACATTACTTGATCGTCTATAAAAGGAAATTTAAATGTTGGTGGAAAAAAACTCTGTATCTTACAAAACAATGTTAGCTATTGGGGTATATGATATTAAAATATTGTATTAAATGTTTACATGCCACAAATAAAAATCAGTACATAAATCAATAAACTTAAACATACTTTTAGAGTAAATGTGTCTTAAGATATTGGCACAGTATGTCTGCTGATGACAAACTAAAAAATAATTGATTTATGTATTTCTATTATTGCTATGAAATATTGAAGTTTGCAAAAAATAAAAATAAAAATTAATTTTCCAGTTAACTTATTAATTCCCATGGAAGAAGTCCTACCTGTCCAACTGGTTATTTACAAAATTGCCCAAATGTCCCTTTCTATGTCAAATGTCCTAATTTATATAAAAAAAAGGTCCACTTTGGTGTCCATCACTCCAAGACAACAAAACAGCACACTGTGAATATGTGTTTGTTCATTTGTTAACTTTCATCTAAAATCAGCTGCACTCTGTAGTGGCATTTGATGTAATTGAATACAAATCCTAATTGGAAAACAAATCAGCAATTTTCACTAACCGGTCCATTGTTTTTGCCTTCAAGGCTAACGTACTGTATAGCTGCCAAGCAATTAAAGGGGAGCACCCTGTTCTTGTTAGGAATTTCATCATTAAATAGTGAGTTGAAAGAGTAAATTGGTGTTGCCGCTGAATGAATAATAACAAGTTACAATATTGATTTAATTAGCGGTGGAGAGTCACACGGCCACGTCGAGCAAATAAACGCAGGAAGAAACTCCAATTATGTTCCATCTTTGCATGCACACGTTCGCAGTGATTAAAATAATTTCATTAACATGCTCTTTCCACAAATAGTTTCCTCCGCCAAGAACAAATATGGTCTCATCGAAGGCGACTTGTTAGAGAGCCACAGCTCTGGGCTACGAGAGCGAGAGGGCACAGAGGAGACGTTAACACTTGTGGAAAGAGGCTCGGATTTCCTGGGAAATCCAGCGGAAAGAAAGAGCCTCTTGTTTGGAAAGAGAAATTCACAGCTTGCTGTTTGCGAGGGGAAAGCAAGGATTATCTTACTGAATGCAAACACGGAGGAAAGATTAGTTATTGTCTCCCTAATTGTATTTTGTATTCTGGCCAATGCTATAATGACTGTGGTTTTAATTTAAATGTGAAACGTAAGTACATTACATGGAATACATTTGCATGACATTCACGTCTCTCATTTGCAATGTCTGTTCTCACAGTGTTTTTCTTGTGCATGAATATATATGTTTCCAACTTCCTCACAATCTGGATGCACTGATGGATGACTTGATGAATGTAAAATATGAATAAAAGCCAGCAAGCATTCAAGGATTTTTCTATACCAAGTTTTGCAGTGTACAGAGACATTCAGAAAATGTTTGCGCTCAGCAATACAAACCAAACTGAAATGGGGGGAAAAATGGAAAGTGAAAGACGCAAGGAATAGAGAATGAGGGATGGATGGAAGATGGAGAGAGATGCTGAACTCCTGCAGCCATCTGAACAGCAAATGGCATGAATAGAAAAGATCCTCACCACGCTCTTTGCATCACTTCCCTCAATCCCCCCATGTATGCATACTGCTTGGAATTGTATCATTTATTGATAGGCCAATTCCTTATAAGAGATGTGTGTGTAATGCCAACATGTGCATAGGCTATGCCCCCGCAAACACAGGTATTCATTGTATCACATGTTCGGCTTTTGATCTGCACAAAACTCCTGCCACATTGAAGATTTCTTTGCAGCGTTTGTCCACAGACCATTGCACTCATCACTTCCCAAAGCTGATTGAATCATTGTTTTTATTGCTTTACGGATATTATATTCAGATGTGATATACAAGATTAACTTCACATGCATGTCCACATGTATGATTTCAACACTTTCTTAGTACTACTGTACTATTGTTATGGTTTTAACATAGTTTATGGCTTACAAATGTGTCCATATGTTAAAAAAAAAACGTTATCGGGGGGTGGAATTTTACCAGCAATAAAGAAAGAAAAAAAAAAAGCACCTGAAGCGAAACACCCACCTGTAAATTGGAAGTGTCCTCTCCCCGTATCTCACAGCGTCCTCCCAGTGGCCGAGGTGAATGGAGGAATCGAGAGCCATATCAATCAATTGGAGTTTGTAGATGTTTTCATCAGGCACATCAGCACCAACAGTTGATAACAGACGTGTACAACTGTCTAGGAGGGTTTTCCAATCTGTGGAAAAAAAGAAAAATAAGCAAAAAATCCCTTGAAACAAGTATGAAAAAATTGTCCGGTTTATATTCCGTCTCTTGATATTCCCAACAAGTCAGAGCGTTTCTTCTGGTCACTCACACACACACACACACACACACACACACACACACACACTGTGAAATGCAGCTGCAAACTTTAATGAATCTAAATATCTGAATGTCTGAGCCTAACATTATTTGTAAGGAATACATTTCACCTTGGAGATGGATGGATGGATATGTCATAATGAACTTAATCATTTAAATCACAAAATAAAAGTAAACAACCCAGGCAAGACATGAGAGACAAGTAAAGAGGAGGTATGTAAGGACGTAAACGATACCTGAGACTGCCTTTAGTTCTTCCAGTTTCGGTAAAGCCTCCTTCAACTGGTGCCATCTTTCCTCCTCGCCTGACAACATGAGACAGTCCTGGAAAATAGGAGATGCTCATGTGAAGAGGGTCTGACTATAAGCAAATTCAATAAAACGACAGTTAAAAGGTACTTTAAGTCCAAAGACCTCAGAGATAAGTAAAAAATAATAAGTAGGCTTTATGTTACACTACACCCAAAAAGTCAGCTGGGATAGCCTCCAGCATGCCCCTGCGATACCCCAAGTGAGGACAAGAGGCATGGGAAATGAATGAATGAATGAATGAATGAATGAATGAATGAATGACTGAAGTACACTACAGTACTGTGCATTAGCAATACAGTATAATGACAAAGTTGCGGCAAAAAATTATTAAACTTAAATATTTACGTAATTGATGTCTCTACAAATTATAACACATCCTCAAGAGACAATGATAATATGCATCATAATTCACGGATATTACTCAAATTTCCTTTTAAAAACACCAATATTGACCTGTGGGTGGAGCTTCAGGGAAGTCGAGGTTGGTTTCACTCAATGGAAACATTGAAAGCCTGCACCAATATCGTAAAACTGCAAAAAGCTATTTTACAAGCCCTACGGCTTACTGTATTTTATGTCCACACATGCACAAACATACAACACAAAGCACCAAGCGCGTATAAACACAAGGTTTGATGTCAACTCTGGGTCACGACCAAGCAGCCTGCCATCATCACGAGAAGATTAAAGACAGCAGCGGCACGACAAAAAGGGCGAGTGCGGGCAGAACAAAGGAGGACTGAATAAAATTAAGGCTGAGGGTGCTCTTTTACTTTATCATCACAAGCAGGCATACGAAAGATACTTTTAAGTGCATGCGTGTTGCACTGCAGAACAATAAACGTCATTGCACAAGTGGCCAACACAGGAAATTTGTGGATACAAAAAAAGTGAGACACTGGCTCATGAGAATGTAACGGGTTGAGATGGATGGAAAATAAAAGTACAGGTGACAGACGAGACCATTTTTCTCATTTTTCAGGAGGTGGTCAGTCAGAAGAGGAGGCAGGTGGTGAGTAAAGAGTGACAGAGAGCAAGTGAGGAGGAGACAAGATAGAATGAGAGGGTGGACATGTTCTGCTCTGATACACTCAGATAACAGTAAAACAGCATGTGTGTTTTCATCCACAACAAACTATCCAAGCATGTCTTTATGGACCTTGCTTTGTGCATTGGAACAGAAAAAGGCCTTTCCCAAATGGTTCATGGAAACATACAATTTTCAAGGATGTCCAGCACTCTGTCATCTTGGAGGTGTGCTTGGGATCATCAACATGCTGGAAGACTGCCATGCAACCCAGATTCCAAAGGGGGGTGGGGGGTCATTGTGCTCTGCTTCACCATATTACAGTACATGTTGGCATTCATGTTTCTTCTCATTGAACCCGAGCTCCCCAGTGCCTGTAACACTCATGCGGCTCGATGACGGTAGGCAAGACACAATGATCTTGGTACTCACTCACTTGTCAGCTATTTAGACAATCATGGCTGTCATGGGAGTCAATATCAATTGTATTCTGCTACATAAAAATTTACACTGACTAGTCTGAATTATATCCATTTCTATAGCATTGTCCCTTCAGAAGAATTTGACAGTACAAGTACAGGACAATACCAAGGTCCACATCATAAAAAAAGTCTAAATCTTCACTACGCTTGAGAGTGTATTTCCTTGGTTGTCAAGAGTGACAGTTACAACATCGATATTTGAAGCTTGTGCATCGATTCTGCACTGTGCAAGATAACAATATTGATGTTTTGTCCCACCCCCAGTTGACACATTAGGAGATGATTATGGACTGTGTGTGTTTTTATGTCTTACTGTGTCTCGAGAGTCACATTTCTGGCAGTGGCAAGTGAAATGGTACTGGTCCTCCAGTTGTTTCTGACGCTCTTCAGTCAATGACAATGTCCCTATGTAGCTTATAGTTAGCTAAACACAGAAAGGACATGTTTAATTCAAGGTGTGATACAGTCTATAGTCTGAGTGTTTCTGTGGTCTTGGACGAACCTCTTCTCCAGGTCTGATATCCTGCACAGCTCTGAGGTGAAGCTTTGCCCCTTCAAACACCATCACACAGTTTGGCCTGCAGTCGTGGTTTAGGAGCGATAGACTGGGGTGACACAATGAGGGAAGTGCCCCGGGTTGGGAGTGAGGATACAAAGTGAGATGGAAAGAGGAGTGTTCAAGAGGGAAGGTAAGAGAAGATAAGCCATGAGGGAATGAGGAAAGGAGGAGAGAGAAAAGTCGGTGAATTAACGTTATAGGGCCATGGCTTAGAGGCACAATGGACTCCAGTTTCACTATAACCTTGCACTGTTATGTGCTATAAAACAGGAGTGATGGATGGTACTCTGTGTTATGCATGTTTTTCAAACACATACAAAAAAATAGCAGGAATCAGTCACTCTGTAGCATGTACGAGGGTATATGGTGGCAGTGGATGCGACTGTATAGCAGTGTGGTGTGTGTATAGTTTAGTCTATTTATTGAGAGTATAAATGTCCAGTTTAAGGGTCAGTCTCAATAAAAGTGGACTGACCTTTAATGTAAGCTATCTATTTCCACTTCTGTGACAAGCTATTCCTGTTTTATTAGCCATTTCACTCTGAATGGAGCCATATTTTTGCTAAATTTACTGTACCGGAGGAGACTTGGAAGTAACAAGTCGGGCTGCAGCTCATGTAGGCAATATTAACTGAGTTATGGTAAGTATGGCCCTGTTTTAATTGTTTTCAACGAGAAAAGAAATGTAATTCATGTTTTTAGGCATTTATGTGGTGGTTATAAGCACTTCTTGGTCTATAATTCTGATTGATGACACAATGCTGAAAGCTCAAATGAGCCAAAATTTCAATAAATAAGTTGATGAAAAGCACACAAATAGAGGTTTCCGAACGCAGTGGGACAAGATGAGTGCTGCACGTTCACGGTAACAAATGTCACTTTTTATTTGTGGTCTGTCTATCAGACTCTTGCAGATACAACCAAGTCAAGAGACGATGTACTCCTTCTGTCAAAACAAAGGCTCATTTCCCAAATGTACGTTCAAAAACAGTGTCAACTGAAAATATACTTGATTGACATTGTTAAGAGATTTTAGGCTCTCAGCAGAGGCTGACTATTTATTCAAATTATTAAAACAGGGAAGGGAATACATTTCAAGCATATATTTTATTCACTTAAAGTATATATATTTATTTTACTCGATACTGAATAAACAACGCTTTTGTGAAGACGACGTGGGTTTGATTCCCGGCCAAAGGCCCAACCCACATCCATTGGAGATGTCCAGTACTGGTCCTACCCGAGATGTGGCAGAAAAGGTAACCGGTGTTTAAAAAAAGAAAAGCCAAATGAAACCATGTTGATTGAATCACTGTGGCAATCTGTAATGAGAACAAGTCGAAAGACAAAAACATAAAAATAAAAATCTAATTCAGTGGTATAAGATGGATATAAAATGTAAAATAAATACACTAGGGCAGGGGTGTCCAAAGTGTGGACCGATGGGTATTTGCGACCCGTAGCCCATCTTTTATTGGCCCCCGGCACATTTTAAAATACAATTACCAAAACAACAACAGCGAAAGGGGAGAGAGCAAAATGAATAGAAAAATGTGAAATGTTTTGATTGTAACAACACAAAAAGTAACATGCATGATGTTTTTTTTAAATAAATACATATAACATCTTAAGATATTGTATTGGTTTATTGGTTTTAGACTTTTTTTTTTTTACAAAATGAAATATTAAAATGGCAATGTACCTCATTTGATTTTTAATTTTGCAACCCTCACTGGAAAAAGTTTGGACACCCCCGAACTCAAGAATACAACCACTTTACAATGGTAATTAGGATATTATGTAAAATCCTCATGCACAAACACCTACATTTTAAGACCCACGTGCTTCAATGAAAATATATTTTAATGTTATAACACACGGCCAAGAAAAACATTTAAGACCTTTGCCTGCGTTTATGATCCCTTCCATTACTGCTCTTATTATAATATTCAATGAGAAAAACAAAGGCTGGGTACGATGAAGACGCTCTGCGAGTATGTGTGTCTTTGTAAAGCCATCTGCAGACCCCTGGCTTTGTTCTATAGCGCAGAAGTTGCAGGTTGAATATCAACTACAAAGCAAGTCCTCCAAACAATGCTTTTATCTGATGGAGAGGCAGCTCATTAGCATACTAATTAGATTAATGAACTGTTAATCTAATGCTAATTAATGAACTAAACTGCAACTGATACTGTATGTGGTGGCACTGAGTAGGCTAACTGTTGCTTAACATGCAGGCAAGAGAGCTAAACACCCCACATGAGCTTCCTGAATAGTCTTTTTAAAGAAGTACTGTACTTTACTATGGCATGCAGTATGCAGCAGGCATGTTAAATGTCACTGGGTGTTTATCAGTAGGTTTCCCTGATATTTAAAGGTTAAAGATTGTAGAAGTTAAATGTGGTGAATCTTTTAGTACGTACCCAGTAACCTTCAATGTGATTTTACATGGCTATGGGGTCATAAACACATTTAACAACTAGAGACATGCAGCAATCCCAAGTTTCTGCAGCGACCACAACATTTCTGCATCAACAACATCCACATCCAGTCAAATAATTAGAGCCGTGGCGACATCAGCGTTAGCATTTGATGTGACAGATAAAATTGTCATGGACGACATTTGCTTTCAACACAACAAGGTGTAAGAAGTGTCGAGTCATACACTTCATACAGCTGTCCTGGCATTGCGGAATACTATTATAGCTTTTAACGGGTTCTTCCTTGGTACACATGGCCCCCTTCCACAAAGTTTTCATGTCTTTTGTGTAATTCATGTTAAATGTTAAAGAGACTGTATGCAACTCGTTCGAAATTATATTTTCGAAACAAAAACAACAACAAAAAAACACCACAATCAGTTAGCATTTGTTACCAATAGTGGTTTAAAAGAACAAATTGTACAAAAAATTATATATTTTTGACAATTACGAATGAAACTTCATAAAAATTGTCATAAATTTCCATTTGGTCAGGATAAAATAACTAGCGTTCATTACTGTCACTCACTGCTGTAGATTTCAGTAGTGCGTACATATACACGCACAAAAGCAGTCCCAGAGAGGCAATCAACAATTTGCAGGCTATACATTCAATAGCTAACGTCAGTAGCTAAACTCTGAGGAAACGGTAGCTCCTGCTTTGGCAGGAGCCAATCACAAGCTATTCGTGAACTCACGACAGAAATATACAAGACAAGTACCAATATAATCTTAAACTCGTATTGGTACTTGTCTTGTATAATTACTAGCTAACTTTTGGGTGTCAAGTTGCTGTGTGATGATTTTAGCGTTCTTTGGAAGATGACACAGTGAGTTAGACTGTTAAATTGAGTAATGACCTCCTGCGATTTCCAATGGGTTGACAAGCTCGTTGTGAGTTTTCTCATAGCTCATGATTGGCTCCTGCCAACTAAAGAGCTGCCTGGTCCTCAGGGACTCGTGCGCGCCACAATGTGTCATTTTATGAAGCGGAAATGTGCGGCTTATAATCCGGTGCGGCTTATATATGTACAAATCTGTTATTCTCTCTAAATTTAGTGGGTGCGGCTTAAACACCGGTGCGTCTTATACACTGGAAATTACGGTAGCGGGCTAAGTGCATTACGTCGGTGTGCTCAAAGCAGGAAAAGGCGGGATATAGTGCTTGCGGTCGAATTTTGCTTATTTGACAATATATTACAGTATTAAAACAATCACCACATGCCTGTACATAATCGTAATAAGAATTGACATACTCTTAGATGAACATATATACTGTACGATCATGTGATGTTTATTTTTAACAATATATTCTCAAATAAGTCATTTGACAGAAAACTTATTCTCCACAAGTACTTCACATACTTACTTACCTTTCAAATATTGAGCACACAGATAGTTAATGAACACGTCATTCTGTCATGGTTTGCGTCATCTCTAAGGGTGGTCCAATGTGACAGAAAATCTTGGGGAAAAAGTGTTTGGTGAAGAGTTTTTGGCATACTGCAGGAAGAGGAAAATGAACATAGCCTCACCCATGTAATCCCCCTCTTTTTGGCGGCAAAACCAGGGTTGCTAGGCAACCCAAAATACGAATAGGCAGGGGACCGTCCTGCGAACAGGCCAATCTTTAACGGACAGCGCACACGCACACGCACGCACACGCACACACACACACACACACACACACACACACACACACACACACACACACACACACACACGGTTTGGCTGTGCTGTTCTTAAACTACTGTGACCATCTGACATCTCAACACTGGTCAGATAAGCTGGCTGGGATACCAGGAGCGCGTATATGTGTGTGTTGGGTTGGTGATGTGTTTGATACAAGGAATCCTGCATGTAGTGTGTCTTGGAGACAGTCATACATTAGATTTCCTCCACCTCCCAAACATTTCACGCAATCTGTCCATATGAGTTGTCAACTTTCCTTCTGAAAACAAAAAAAGGGAAAGAAAAAATCCTCTCTTCATTTGTGTGCACTTCAAAGAACTGTCAAACAGCGAGAGTGGGGCGAGGGGTTGTCTGCGAGTGAGTGGGTAAAGGACGGGCTGGGTTGAGTCGCAGTGATTTGCCAGACGGTGCATTACATTTGAATTTGATGTGAATTAGCATATCACAAAATCAGGAGGTAGATTGGAAGTGATGCTATTTGCGAGTGTAATCTACAAATAAGACACTTTGTGTGCGTGTGTGTGTGTGTGTGTGTGTGTGTGTGTGTTACCTCGGATACAGCCCAACTCCAATCTCCTGCAGCTCTCTGTCACTGATGGTGAAACAATTACACGTCACCTGAAGGACAAAGAGAGGTTGAAAAGTAAAGACATAAGCTAGAGATATTTAAAAAAAAGAGCTAAATTGCTTCAGGGAAGTAACAATACAATGCTGAAGAAAGAGAATTCTTGATAGATCATATCTTCCTACAGTATTATCTAGGAAATGTATGCAAAGGACTTTGAAAATGTGACTTTGGTAGCATGTTTTTCATTTAAAAAGGGAAGACACGTATTATATGATTGTAATATAACAGTACCATATTTTACTCGTGTATTGATCGTTCCATCTGACTGCGCAGACCATAAACCTATTAAACCAATATTTAAAAAATAGCTTTTTTCAGAATCGAAGTAAAAAGAAGTAGCTGATTAATCAAATGAAAATGACTATCCTAAAATTATTAAATTAGGATTACTTTTATCTAAAAGGCAAGGAAAACCAGGAGAATATTTACACATTTCAAATATTATACTTCTATAATATTTCCTGATACGGAGAGGCTTTTTTATACTGCAGAGAATAGCAAGCATCTACTACACAATCACAGGCACTATGACAATCTTTTGAAATATTTTGTATAGGAGGAATAAACATTTCTATATTCCATGCAAACATACAGCAACACTCTCTCTCTGAACTCTGAACTCCACCATAAACTTCAGCTTTACAGATACCATGTCTGCACTGCAGGAAATGTGTGTTGGTGTGTACGATTGTGTTTATATGTTGTAATTCTAACCTCAACAGTTCAATTCTAGACCACAATAACATTTGAACTATTATTACTGTCAACACTGAGCCTTCTGGCCATCGATATTTTCAATGCCAAGACTCTATGCAGTTTGATCATTTATATTTTCTTACACTGAGGCTACTAACCACCTGCCGCTGCTGACCACTTTTAGTCATAATGCCAGTATTAATAAAGGACATACGCTAGCTGTGAGTGTTACATAGTAGACATGATGGTGAAGTGGTGGAGGGAATAGGAGGCATCTGGCAGGCTTATTTCGATCCATCTTGTGTCAATGAATTCTAATTTAACACAATGAAATAAGAGGATCCCGCAGCAAACAATAAAGCACACGTTCATCGCAGCAGATTTTTATTGCGCATTACTGCCATGATAGAATTTGAGCTTCTCTTCACAAAAGACACCATTACCCAGTCCCTACACCATCATTTTGTCTGGAGGGGGTTTTCGTCTTCGAAATGGTGCTTTAAATCTCAGTGCACACATCAGCTCATTGCTTTTCCCATTTATTATTGTGTCAGACACACATTTGCACATTATATAACAGTACGGTATATACTGTATCTGTTCTTTACATTATTAGGATGAAACCTGAAGAGAAGATACATGTGAGATAGAAGGACTGACGGACTGACTGAAGGGTGTGTTGAGCAGACTGATGTGGGAAATGGAGAAAAAACAGCCTGCCTCCAAAATGTCAAGCACAGAGGGGATTGAAGATATTAAATGCTTTTTTGATACATTTTACCTCAGTCAGCAGGTCGTGAAAACAGTCAATGGTTTGGAAGCAGTACTGGCATTTGTTTGATATTTCACTGGGGTATAGAATTGTATCCTACAGTGGAATCTCTAACCACCTGAAGTCATACAAGTTTGAATTAGACCACAATGTTTGTGAAGAATGCGCATATAATGTTGCACAACACATGACCTGTAACCACTGTCATGCTGCGATGTGACTCGTCCTTGCATGACATTTTTCTCACTTGTCATTTCATTTTTTTTTTGTTTTAACTATGGCTATTTATACATTTAAGAATATTGCCTGTAAAGTTAATAAAGAAGGCAACAGCTTGAAAAGGATTATTGCTATCATAAAAATATGAGAGAAATCTTTTTGACAATAACTTAACGTAAGCTAAGACATTAGCCAGTTTACTCCAATTAGATGGATTGTGAATGTGAGTGTTGCATTAAGTATTCACACATTAGAGAATCATTTTGATGATGTTTTACGCATATAAGTCGCTGTATGGGGAGACTGGGGCGGTGTGAAGCAATATGAGAGACATCTCATAACGGGCTGCTTTGCGTTTCTGTCATGTCATTTCAAAGACGTCGTGAGTGCATGCTTTATGTCTTTAATGGGGCTAGAACTTAGAAGCAGAAATACTTCCTGTCAGTCTGGCAAATACTACAAAGGCCATTAGATACAAAGGTTGTGTGTGTGTGTGTGTGTGTGTGTGTGTGTGTGTGTGTGTGTTTTGGGGGGTGGGTGCCAGAGAGCAAGAGATAGAGTGCTCTATTATTACTTTTATAAAGTATTAATGATTTAATCATTGCTTTCTCATCCCTCAAAGGACAAACATTCCCAAAAACAGCAAAGTGAAACATCTTCCAGTCATCTTGTACACTGTTGCATGCGTGCCTACACCACAACAAAGCTTTAAGTTTTAATTATCTTTAATGTCTTCTTCTGTCTCCGCTATCAGCTGTCTTTACTTTCTGTCACTCTAATTGGGCCACGGGTTCCAAAATAAGCCCATGCTCAAAGTAGTGTCTTTCTTCCTGTCTCTATAAATATTGCAGAGCGGGGTTTGTTCTTGAAATAGTGGCAGTTCACTTGTTATATGTCAACATAATACTGAAATAGACCATATTCAAGGGTACAAATTAGAGCTATGGTCACGTTGGTAGAATACTTAAGCCTGTTTTATATTTTCCGCCTCTGCGAGGTCCGCGCGGCTCCGTGCGGACAAATAACGTCATTTTCGCACCCACGCCCCCTCAAGCGGCCCTTTTCATGTGGAAAATTCCCGCTCTGCGCACCTCCAAATTTTCTAAATATGTGGACGTAGACATGCGGGGAAAAAAGTGGCAGTAGAGAGATAGAAGTGCAGAGATACCGGCAGTTATATGAGGCTGCCCACCCTGATGCACAGTAGTTTAAGCATAAAGAAACACTGAAACAAGTTGTGGTTTTAAGTCAGGTTGTTTTGTTTTCATTTTCTTTTGCCGTGTTCAGCATGCCCTTTGTAAGCACATTCTCCTGCCTGGGTACAAGTCTCTTTGGTGGGAAGAATGACAAGCTGCGGTTCAAAGGACGAGTGGACCACGTTCTCTTCCTTTTCTGTCGCAGCAGCAAATAAATACAACACAATTCCTCTTCTTCAAGAAGTAGACGCGCAAGTGTCGCCATGTTGGAAGTCAAGTAAGCAATGGCAAACTTCTTCCGCCCTGCGCCGCACGGAGTATACAGTCACACATGGCCTCTCGAGTAGATTTCCACGCGGCTTGTTCGAGCGGAAAGTATAACCCAACCTTTACACCCAGGAGTTTACGAGGTACCAGGGATATAAATCTCTTTGTGATAGATAATTTAATAAACTTCTAGATAAACGGGTTACGATACGATTCAAAAACCATATATTTTAAAAACAGAATGATTCGATACAATGTTCAAACCATACAGTTCAACGGTTACATTTGTTTTCGACGTAGACATTAATCTTACATTAGTAAGTTTGTTGTATGTATGTTACATTGTAAGTATGTAAGTATGTTGCATTAGTTACATTGTTTATATGTGTAAAAGAGCACATCATATCCCCAAGCATGCTGTAAGGTAGGGGTCCCCAACCACTGACCCAACCACTTAAAAAAATCTAATAATTTAAAATAACTACATTGAATTTTATGTGAATGGATATAAAATTTTGAAAATATGGGCCATTATTTTATTTTAAAAATAATGTACAGTTAGAAGTCCCACAGTTTTTGCATGTTTATGTTGTTTGTTGCAAGCGGCGACCTGTCCCTCTTCGTTCAACGGTCCCTGAACGCACCAACTTTCTCCCACGCTGCACAGATAAGCTACTATACTATATTTTTCACGTTTTTCTTTCACCTTATATTTGGTCCAAAATGCTGGTACTATGTGGGAATGCATCAAGGTAAGATTTTATGACATTAACTGGGTGCTAATATGCATATCTGCTCAGTGCACAACCTCTGAAAAACAAACTCCAGGCTTGCACGGGTGGATGGTGGGTTTGTATTCATTTAGTGCTTTCAATTTCATGTTGTTCCTGTCCTAGTTCTACACAATACATAACAAATACGATAAAATAGATTGATCTTACATCCATTCTTGTCTTCGGTCATGGTAAGCTACGGAACATGCGCAACAATCATTTTGCCGGCAGCCCAGGCTCTCACACGGTTTAAGACAACGGGTCTTGCAATACCCGGTGCATGTCTACACAATCAATGAATTCGTTCACAATGCTTTATACAAAAACTCTGCAGTGATCACCATAATATACAAGTTGATGGTCGTACAACTCAGAATTCAACAGATTTGTGGAGATACTATGCCTCTCAAGTAGTACAAAAGGTGTAAAGTTAGCACGGTCAGTATATTTGTACTGGGACTGTGCATGTTGTTTTTCTTTGGGTTTTTTGTGACAGGACCAGCTTCAACAAACTGTTATGAGAAGAAGCTAGGTGGATATGAAGCAAAGAATACAGTATTCCCAATATTTACAATATTACATAAAGTAGCAGACTCACATTCAAAGCAACAAGACTCCAGTGTCACCATACGAGCCCTCACTTCTTATCAAAGTTAGTGAATTTTATTGTTTTCAAATTTCACAGTGGTCTGTGTGACACTCAACGATGCTAAACGAGAATGTTTAAGCACATATGCAAATCTTGTTAGTAAAATGCGGTTCATGTGATTGGATGACAAACCTGTACAGTTCATTACACACGACTTACAGTATATGAATGACTAAACATGAGTTGTGTAAGCAAACAGTTTGCATGCATGAATAGAGTCGTTAAATATATCACTCATCACTCGCCTTGGGGTGTATACGATCAAATGCGATAATTCCTTGCTTTGCTTTGAAATTACTCCATTCCCTACGCACGCCCAGTCATCTCCGGAAAGAAATAAGAAAAGAAAGATGACGTATTTTTGTTAACTTGGCACATGTTCAGCCGAGGAGCTCAAATACACACATAGTACAAACAGTACACACACTCCCACACAGTCATCCTCCAAGCCATCCGTCACTCGCAATCATATCCATTAGCAACCACGTTTCTGCCGCAATATGTACTGTATACTTTATACTAATACACAAAATTTGTGGCTGTGTTACAAGCCTTTCAGCCAAAGGTGTAGTTAATTGTGTGAACATGAGCCGTCCTAAGCTGGTTACTCCACTAAAGGTCACATGTTTAATATGATTATCATGGCTGTGTGATATTCATAAAGTGTACCTGCCCATTAACATTATAATAAAGTGATGGTGGCACAGTATTATCTTCGTACACTGTAGTAGGAGAGTTATTGTGAAATACACTGATGAATATAAAACATACCCAAAAGATTAAGAAGTACAGAAGTATTTTTTTTCTATGTCAGTTTTCAGCCTTTTGCCAACATTTGGACTGCATTATACAGTCATGGCTAAAATAATTGGCATGCCAAAGATGCCAATCATACAGGCATGGCCAAAAACATTGTCATCTTTGGTATGCCAATATTTTTGGCCATGACTGTATGCCACTGAAAACAGACTTCAACCTTTAAAAACTCTGGGCCAGTGCATAAATATAGAGATACTGTGCCACTATATTACACAATAAAAGGCACTAGCATGTAAAGAATAACATCAAATGAAATGGTGATATTCAGGAGTAATTCTACTCCACTATTAATCCTTTTGGGACACCCTGTACATTGTCAGTGTCCTGTGAAAACCATGTACGGTATTGCCGTTTCCTGGTAAAATGGTTTGCTTAAAAGTTTATATGCCTCCTGTTGATCTGTTATATGCCTGCAAATAAGGCCAACTGGAGGAGAACATATTGAAGAGATACATTAAAATACGGTTTCGAGAATACTGGAGTTTGTATGCACAGCCTGACTCACACAATGTGAGTGACAGTGTTGTTGTTTCTTAAGGCCCTGTCACACCTTGACGATTTAGCCAGCGCATACCCGATGTGATCATTTTGATGGCATACGTTGAACTGTCGACCTTTTTTTCAATTTTGGGCGTATACATAGCGTATTCATAACTAGTTCGAAGTATACATGACGTATTAGTAACTTATATAGAACCTTTGTATAACTTATAGACAACTTATACCAACGAATGCGTAGCATGTTGCCGGCGTTCACAACTTATGCCCAACGCCAGTCTAGCTTATGCAAACTGCACGGCAGCGTATGGCCGACGATCACGTGCCGTAGCCTATAAAAAGGCTGCCACTTGATGACTCACCTCACTCACCTCACTAGACATCGCAGTGTCAACATCACCATCACGCTGAAGAAAAGACCGCTGCCAAGAAGTATCAGAGCAGTGACGGAGGCCGACGGCGAGGACGTGGACGTAAGAAGGATCCATCACCACCAACAGCCTCCCAGTCTCACTCTGATGGAGATGACGCAGGTTCTAACGCTGTTGGTTCCATTCCCAGGGTCACAGTGCCCTCTACTGGTCAAGCATGTAGCAGCATAAACATGGATTTCCTACAAGGCATACCATAATGTACTGTATCTGCAAATACAACAGCCTCCATCTCCTCTCAGCCAACCCTTGCCAAGAAGACACAGTTTTGTCTCAAGGTACAGTATGTTGACGTATTACGACTTGTGCGTAACTTACAAATAACGTGTGCGAACAGGCGTCAACGATCGCATAACTTATTGCCCGCGTATGCGGGACGTATGAATCATACGTTGACATACGTCGAAAAGTTTTGTGCATGCACAAAATTTTTGGACGACTTGGACGTACTACGACGTATGCCGGCGTGCTTCAGCGTGCTCTTAACTTATACAAAAGTTACCCATAACTTATTCGACGTACGCCAGCGTATTGGCCAAATTTTTCATACGTTGGCGTACGCTGGCTAAATCGTCAAGGTGTGACAGGGCCTTTAAGAATTACAGGTACATGTGGTCCTTGTTTTAAAATGTTCCATGGTCGGGCGTTTCATGGTCACGACACACCCCCATAAATTATTAATTCTGTGCATAAAGAAAAAGTGAACTGGTTACATGTGTGGTGGAATAATACTTAGTCATGCATTGCTACACTGAGGAAGGACGTCACATAACCATGATCATGGATAAAGATGGTATCTGTGAACATGTGAAAGGGTCACATCCTGTAAAATGGAGAGTGATAACTAAGCAGCGTGTGGTCTCATTATTGAAATCTCTCCCTCCCTTGCAAAACCCCTTACAGTGTGTAAGACAACCACAGGGATAATAGTAAGGACTTGCTCTCTCTCTCTTTTATTATTGCCGTTTCATTTAATTCTTGCATTTAACATTTGTATTACTGTACTTTACATTTTCTTCATGTCTTCTGTGTACAGTGTGAGTAACTTGTGTGTTATTTGAGCTAAAATGTAGGTATCAGTTCCAACTTACACTAAAACTCCACTTACAATGCCGTCGTAGGAATGGAACTCAGATGAAGACCAAGGACCACCTGTAATATGATTCTTCTTCATGACTGCACTGGAGTCGTCTGCATGAAAAGCTCTTTCATTAACTCAGTCATAACTTGTCTCTCTCTCTCTCTCACACACACACACACACACACACACACACACACACACACACACACACACACATCACCTGTAGTGAGAATCAAAACAATCATATTGCTAGCTCTCATACAAACCTTGTTGAGCCCCCAGTGTTTGATTGGATTGCACCAGAGTATACAAACACTACTCTCTCAATTTCAATAAGGAGGCTTTACAAAGGACCAGGATATATCAGAAAATTCAAGGATCACCCTCAAGGCATGTTTGAGAATATTCAGCTTGTAAGAACCCTGCATAGCTAACACAATTCTTCACAGTCTATTTTATAGAAATTGTACTTTATCAACATACACCATTACTAAAGCTCCTCGCTGGTCGTCTCTAAATGACCTGGCTTCTGCAACACTTCAACAACCTACTTCGGACTGATTACATGTAGACTGTATTCTATAAAATGTTTTATGAAAATCAAGATTTACAGTATGTATGATCTTATCTGTACATACATTGACATTAGACACACATGGTATAATTAACCTTACTACAAACAACACACCTTTTGTAGAGCTGCAATTTATGTGTGTTCCCCAAACACTCATAAAACACACACACACCTATGCCTGAGGTTGTAAAACTACAATTGTCTCCCATTCCAGGATGAACATTAAGTTATAGGTCAAACGGTTCATCTAATTATTTGTTGTACACCCATTATGTGTGTGTTGGTGCATGTTTAAATGCTTAGACATTACAACCACACAAATGAGTGCTTACAAATGTATATGCAATGTGCATGTTTCTGCGTGTTCTAAAGGGGTTTGGCCATAATGGTGTTTTATGACACAGATACTGTACTTTAACCAATAATCATGCAAACACTGATCCCCACAGCTGATCATTTTAATTTGTTTTATAGTTAAATGATTTTGAGGAATGAGGAACTGAAGTTATTGCGATCATTTCAGGTGTATAAACCGCTACTTTTTTCTTGCGCTTTGAACCCTGCGGCTTATACAGTGATGATAACTCGTGGTCGCGTTCTGGTCTCGCCACAGCTCGTGTGCTTCGGAGCAGTTATTTTGCGCTTTGTGCGTGCACCCTCATCACGGAGAACGCGCGAAGAGATGCATGTCATGTGGCTTTCAGGTTGAAGGCGATCAATGTAGCGGCTTTTGCTCGGGTCTGTCGGGAGATCTTGGCAGCGTGGAGCGGTTTTGGGAGGTCCACTGTCACCAGCGGGTTTCGAGGGCCTGGACTGCTGCGTACTGGGGAAGACAGCACATGCTCAGGGGCTGACTTGCCTCAGGGTGGGGATGGGGCTGGGAGCGACAATGAAAGATAAACAGATACTGGCAGGGTGTGTGGCAAGGGAATTGTGAAGCGGTTCGGTTCAGAGAGTGAAGAAGACGACTTCAAAGGTTTTAGTTTCCAGGACGAAAATGAAGACAGCGATGAATTACTCGGCTATTTGTTTAACCAGCTGTGTTACACACACTGTTCAGCACTGTGAACTGAGTGTCTCATGACACCCCTAGTAAATTACATTTGTGGCGTGCCCTATGAGTGGTGTTCAAAATGCTTAGCAAGACATGCTAACATACATGTAATCCAAATATCCTCAAAGTTACATAATCATTAGACAAATCATTGATGACTTATTACTTACAATTTGTTTCTAAGACACCCCACCCCTCAAAGCAAAGACATTAATGTATGCTTTAAGTCAAAGTTGGGAACAGCTAACAACAAGCAGAATTTACAGGAACAAACCTGTAGCTATCAAAAATGTCTTTGTCCATATACTGTCCGATCTATGCATGTATCTTAAATTTGCTCTCTGCCCGTCATACCCTCATAAACCAACACTCCGCAAACCTGAGTGTCCTTCACACAAGAGCGACTCCCAATTGAACTGCAATTGAACTCATTAGTATGGAGACATGCGATCAGGGAATTAGCTTAACTGACTAGTATGAATACAAATACCCTCGTACATTTTCAAATAATATCTAAGCACTCCACTGTCCTGCCAATCTGTTGGTTTCACAATTGTAGTGACTGTGTGCAAGTGATTTGCCACGATATGCAATTATCAGTTAACGTGTACTCGATGACTGGAAGACAGACCAATAAAAGTCCAGTTCTGGCGTAGTCTTTCCAATCATGAAAGCAAGAATTGCTTTGAGCAATGTGTGGTATAAACAATATGTGTACGTAGACTACAGTGATAAAATAGAGGCTAACACAATGGAAATTACTGCCATCCATCTCCTTGTGGGAACAATGTGAGACAATGATGAAGGATGAGAAGACAACTGTAACATTATGTTTACTCAACAAAAGCAATGCTCAAATGACTTGAAGGTCAATAAAATTATCTGTGGTTTTATTTTATTTGACTTCAAAGGCATTTGCTATTGCATAACTAAGTAAATAAGCAACGGTGCATTATTCATCGCTCCTTTAGTTTGGTCTGCAGTGATGCTATCGCATTCAAAATTCATGATACTCAATAATTCATTTATCTATTCAAACTTGGCATATTAAACTCTGCAGAACAAATGCAACAAATAGAACTAAGCTCTCAGTGATTGTTACCCTGGGACACACACACACACACACACACACACACACACACACACACACACACAGTAGTTAATTAGTGGAAAGCCACGGCTGATATTTTTGTCACAGGAACAAACGGTGAGCCCGTGGGCAGAGAGGAGATTGGCTAGAGAGAGAAAACAGATGCAGGCCAGGATGAACAAGAGTTGGATCAAGAATGAGGGATGCATGAAGGAGAAGACAAAGAAATTAATAAACTGTAGTTAAACGTGGGGAATTTGTTCACCGTCTACTTTTATGACCTTTAATGATGACTTTAATGCTTTAATGCTTTCCAAAAAGCATAACTTCTGTGTGCTTTTTTTGTCACTCTGCACCTTGTGGTAATATTCTACTAGTGAATGTCAGAGCATTAGAAATTGTTATTTTAAACAGTAAGTGCTATTTGCCTCTGGTGGCCCATGAGCCAATATCAAAGAGGCCCGCGAGTTCAGTTCAAATCTTGGGAGGGACAGCAGGTTCCTAAAAAACATAGACATAAAACTCATATAACTCATATATATCAATATTGGATCTTTGGCTAGCGTTTTTGCAGCACATCTTTAACAATAGCAGTGTCCCATAGATTGCAGTAGATACTTAAAAACAGGGCGCTGGCCTCCTGACAGTCAGACAGCACCTGAACTGACCAGGAGGCCACTGGAACGGCCACTGGACGTTGCTGAGCATAGGTGGAGGCGTTGTTGCATCACTAGGAGCACTTTCTGCTTTCCAGCATGCTTTGCTGGACTGCTTTGTAAATACTGTACTTCAATACCTCTTAGTATTACATGTTTAATGTTATGTAACTGATTGTTTGTCATTCCATGTAGTATTAGTAGTTGCCTTGTGTGCATTTATTTATC
Organism: Dunckerocampus dactyliophorus; assembly: GCF_027744805.1. Taxonomy (NCBI): domain Eukaryota; kingdom Metazoa; phylum Chordata; class Actinopteri; order Syngnathiformes; family Syngnathidae; genus Dunckerocampus; species Dunckerocampus dactyliophorus. Next base: position 8,090,023 of record NC_072821.1, on the reverse strand, counting down.
TGTTGGTGTTAAAATTGCTGTGTAAGTGCTCATCTCTTTTATCTTTGTCTGACACCATGACCATGTAGTTATCCCCCTTTTCATTCCCATTGTGTTAAGTTCGGCTATTTTGGTTGCGTACTGCCTGCTCAAATAAGCAGAAACCTCCTTTCATGGTGGTACACCATGGTGAAGGAAGAAGTCTGGTCCCCCAACATTAGCTTTCTGAAAATATGCCCCCTGGAACAAATTAGTTGAATAGCCCTCTTGTATGTATTTCTTTCTAAGGCAATGATACTCAACTTCACCCCTCCACTGCTCCTGCTTCAGTCTACACGGAACACTGATTTCAGTCATCAAGCTCTTGGGGATATTTATTACAAAGGGAACAAACCAGAGAAAGGATAAAACAATAGGAAAAACAGAAAAGAAGTAGATGACAAAAGAAGTTTGCTTCAGGTGAGTGTCTACCAGCACTGCAAATATGATGCACACACACACACACACACACACCTGCAGGGAGGGCTTAGACCTTTCACTCACAGTGGAGAGAAGAATAATCCTTCAGTCTCACAGCCTCAATCCTCCTCTGGAAAATAAAGAAAACACTTCTCTCCCCACATCTCCTGTCTTTGTCAACATAATGACATTGCCTGTCAAACCTTAGAGCCCCCAACGCAGAGCTCCTAGAAATAAAACATGAGGCCACATCTGAGCAACTGGTGTGTATGTGTACAGGTACGTATGTGTGGGTAGGAGTGTGTAAGTTGGACCTCATCCTAGAAGATCCTTTTCTTTCCTGCTCAGTGGAGCTCACACACAGACACACACCAGCTGTACAATTGCCCAGGCAGGTTAATCCCGTCATCGCTGGGAATGCCGGGTAAGTGGCCATGAATGTGTCTATAGTATCTGTGCATGCTCCAGTTTGCCTGGATGGTTTGTAATTCACTTTTTTTTTTTTTTTAAGTTGCCCGAGGAACTGACTAGATGCAGCAAGAATGAGGATGGAACGTCATTGAAAGCAAGAAGAAGGAACATGATGAGTAAAGAGGAAAAATATCAAAGTCCTTTTTGAAGTGTAGCTTGACATTGAACAGAAAGTGTGTGTTTGTGCATGTGTGTGGATGTGTGTCCTTACCGAGTTATTGATTCACAGATCCCCTTAAGGAAAGGATATTAATGGTGACCTCAACAGAGAAATGAGCCAGGGTTGGACATATTCAGGAAAAATAAAAATTCAGGTGAAAGAGAGACAGCTGTATATGGGCATTCCTTGCTCAATTTTACAAGGGGTGCTCAAAATCCGGGCAGGGACCCACAGCTTTTTTTTTTTTTTAATTGGCCTGTGGCATACTCTCTGAATACAATCAAGCATGTGGGTTGTCGTTTATTTTCTTAACAGTACATGGCATTTGTTTTAGCATGTCAGTAAGTACAAAAGGTGAATAATGTGGAAACAGTTTCGACATGGGTTGGGGGAAAATGTATGATACTCTAAATGAAATCAATAATGCTCTTCTTTTGACAGCAAGCTGGTTGAGACTGAATCAACAGCGCCTCTGCTGGTTGGCACAACAGGTTGCTGCTTTTCCATCGTATTGGCTCACATCAGTTTGTCTTTGTCTGTGATTACCATGGGAAACTGAAAACCACACCACATTGAACACATTGATCAAAATGAGACAAGGTAACAATAATGGATTTTAGATTGAGGGCCTCCTGTATTTACTTCCCATGTGGACAGTAAGAAGACAACATTTACTGAAATGGAGATTGGGGCCACCAAGAAATGGACGCTTGTGGCGAAGTGGAGTGTGGTGTATGATACTGCAGTGCCCAGAGCTAAAGCACAGCAATAGCAACATGTTAGCATGTTAAGTCTCCCATATAGTATTGGGTTGGCACGTGAGGATGCTCAAAAAATAGTACCTGGTTGTACCTTTTTTTTCCCCAATGGGAAAGCATCAATAAGTGAATACAGCTTAACTGCACTTTCTCTCATCTACTGTACCTCACCTCCCTCTCTCTCTCTCTCTCTGTTCCGCCTTCCTGTTCTCTTCATCGGTTCATTGTACATTCCGTCAGAGAGGTGGAGGCCTTCAATAAGCACCCTGCCATGGTCTAACTATGACATGATGAAAGGATGAGGAGGGGGGGCAGGACCAGGGGAGCTTGGGGGGTGGGCGTGGTGAGCACAGATTGTGATGTGGAATAAACGATCACACACAAAGTGTGAGATGAGTGGGGGAACCACCCACGCAGACATGAATAGAGGGCTTTTAATTTTATATCCCTGGTTAAAAAGAAGGGAAAAAAACGGCTTTAATGAGGTTGAGTTGGCTTCAGTTTTTTATATTCCATTTGATGATGATTCATCATTGTCTGTCATCACAAATGACCTTGATTGACCAGAGGCAATGTTATATTTTATCATCTATACTCAATGGCCACACCATTACAGTAGGTACAGCAGCGCAATCTAATAAGAGCCAACACAAGAACTGTAAAAAATATACCTAAGGATTCGATTTTGACATTATTGTTGCGTTTTGAAGTGTGCTGTGTCTGACTAACGTGCACAAGCTATTATTACAGACCACTGGATTGTCTTGTAGAGGGAATGCAATATTGAATTACTGGTCATTCTAATTAAAAATGTTGTGGTACTTCCCCTCTCTACTCTTCCTCCTCCTTCCAGTCACCTTTCTCCAAGCAGTCTCCTGGCAGAAATAGCATGTTCCTTCCTGCCCTTGACTCCCAAGGACAGCACTCCACTGTGTATTAATGTACATGCCATGAAAAACTAGTACATGACACACATGGTGTAGTAGCACCTGTCTCTCCATCTGTCATGCCACTCACGTGCAGCCTGTCAATCTCAGTCTGATCGTCATTATGATGAGGTTAAACTGGTTTTCCACTGGCCTACGGCTGATGACATTTACACCACAGATGATGCACTTGAATAGTCACAACCAGCTCGTACACACCAACACGTTGGCTGGGGGGCAAAGGGGAGCTGAAAATTGATCAGCGTATCCTAAGAATGAGGGATAGCGCATCCATGCAGAAATGTTGCATGAGATCTTCACCAAGACACTTATGGATACATGAACATGTTAGGGATTTATCCCATCAAGGAGGTTGTTGGGGTACCTCTTAGTTTATGGATGATGATGTAAGAATAAATTCTATTCATAAGCGTTTTGGTGAAGATTTCATGCCACATTTCTGCATGCATATGCCGTTTATGGATGATGATGTAAGAATAGAATAGAATAGAATGTCTTCATGTATAGAATAGAATATACTTTATTGTATTCTATTCTATTGTTACATCATCATCCATAAACTAAGCGGTACCCTTCTAACTGGATGCTGAGAATGGTCAGATGGAACTGTACCATTTTTTATTGTGGGTCAGGGGGAATGGTTTCATTGTGACAGTGAAAGGAGAAAGTATAGTTCTCTAAGAAAAATAACTGTGGAGTGCCGTATTTGTGTTTTTCTCCTCTGATTGTTCGGAAGTCATGTACTTCTTTGTTGATGGAGAATGCCTCAATCCACACTTGCATTCATATGCAACGAAACGTGACAGGTTCGTAATCGGCACAAGGTTCTATCCCTCCTCACAGTTTTGTGGAAATCGACGATGCAGTTTTTCCTCACTAACAAACATAGAATCAAACCAATATCTCTCGGCTTTTAGCTGTTGCACTTGGTGGAGGTCATTCCTTTCCAGTGTGAAAGCATGACAAGTTGGCTATTATCCCAAATGAATACATCAAAGAAATGATTAACCTTTGCACAAGGGAAGGTTTGGATCAAGTCAAATAATAAAAAAAACTATCCCGTGATCCAAAGTGTATTAAGACTGATGGGCCGTGCATACATCCACTGGCATGCAACATTCATCCCCATTAAAAACCAGATCACATTTTAACGGAGATATATTAACGTGGCTTCACAAAACAGATTTTCACTGAACCAGCAGTTGTTTATTAAAGCATCTCAAGAGGGATTATCTCGCTCTCTCACACAAACAGCGCAGACTCAGGGGCTTCACGGTAGGAGTCAATTAGAAGAGCTCCCCATTGTAATTACACTAGGTTAGATATGCTGGCCCATGGAGACACCAGCGTTAGTGTGTTTGTCCTTCCTCCTGTCATCCTCCCCACCTATGAGTTTAGTCTTCCTTCATCTCCACCTGAGGGAGCATACAGGGAGGGGCTCATTAGGCTTTAATCTACCTTGTGGTCTCAGACAGATTGCTGCAGCGCTGGGATCTTTGTAAATGGGAGTGGAACATTGCCGCAAAAATGGTAGAGGAAAATCTTCCAAGTTGATTTTTTTTTTGTGACTGTAACACACACACACACACACACACACACACACACACACACACACATATAGGCTCATAGTTCCTCTCCATCCATCTGTGCGATACTCCATTCATCTCCTGCTCTATCTTGTCCTGCTGGCTTTGGGTTGGAAGAAAAACTGCTGACTGCACCAAAGCTGGTCCACAAGATTGGATCAATAGAGGCAAGACAAGGTCTTATAAACAAACCCGCACACGCGCACACACACATAGGCCGCTACTTTTTTGTCACGGTTTGAACCCTGTGGCTTATACAGTGAATTTGTGATCGCGTTTTGGTTCCTGTCATTACTTAAAACGACTTAAGTATCAAAGTATCAATATTTAGATTTGAGAATCGATTTAGAGACCAAAGATCTGGTATCAGAGGTATCAATATTTCTGTATCGATCCGCACATCACTGCTCACCATGGGGAATGCGTGGAGAGGTGCATGTGATGTGGCTTTCAAGTTGAAGGAGATCAATCTAGCAGCTTTTATTCGGGTCTGCCGGTGGACCTTGGCAGAGTGGCGCGGTGTCGGGAGGTCCACAGTTGCCGGTGGGTTTCGTGGGCTGGACTGCTGCATGCTGGGGAGGACAGCACGTGCTCAGGGGCTGATTTGCCTCAGTGCGGGGGTGACGCTGGCTCTGGCAGCCACAACAAAAGAAGGAGAGAGACCGGCGGAAATGTGGGGCTGTTCGGTTCAGACACTTGAAGAGGACGACTTTAGTGGTTTTAGTGCCCAGGAGGAGAGCGAAGACAGCGATGACCGACTTTTCTGGTAGGTTACTGTTTAACTGGCCTTATTACATGCACTGTTCGGCACAGTTTGGAAAAAAACATTTCTTTAATTAAACATAAAAAAAAACAAAAGAATCTGTGTAACGTCGTTCTGTGTATTAAGTATCCCATGTTACAACGTAGACACCTGCGGCTTATAGGCCGGTGCAGACTGTATATGCACAATCACAATAAAGGAGTATCCGAAGTACAAAAATACACACAACCAACGATAAAACCTCATTTTCGGGCAAATCCCCACTCAGAGAGAGAGACTTTCAACGCTGTGCCATGCAGGGATTGAAACACCAATATAAATGAAATCTCCAAGATTAAACACTCTTAATGCACAAAATAATCAGCGAACATACTTATTGTTCATAAAATCCACACAGAGCAATGAACAACTTCATGTCTCCTTTCTGCTGCATTCTCCCGCTGTGAGGCATTCAGGCGCACTCGTGATTGTAGTATTAGTCGGTAATTGTTTTTCTTTTTTATTCACATACTCCTTATCACAATTGGCGTACCCACTTTGAGAACCTAGGGTTTAGACAGATTGATATTGGGTGGACTGTTTGTACTGTGGGTGTAGTTTTTGCAAACTACTTGACTGCAACCAGAAAAGGTGCTATTGATTCTTAACTAGTTTGCTGGCTAAAGAAGTCAATATGACAGCTATATGAGAAGTTGAACCACATGCAGACCTCCCTCCACTACGGCTCAACTTTTCACACAATACAACACTGACATCGAAACAGACCTATGGCTGTTAAAATGAATGTAAAAACAATATCTCAAAATCACTCGTTAATTTTGTCATTAAAGTGTTAATAATTTGTAGTTTGTAATTGAGACAGAATTTGATCAATAGTGGTAGCTCAGTTTCCGTATGGCCCAGTTTTTTTGGGATTCAGTTTGCTGAAAATGATTGCTATATATATATATATATATAGCAATTCCATTTTTCATGCTTTACAAAGAAATGATGATAACTAACTATATTACTTTAGGATGTACACTACATTGCTGTATCACAAGTTGACCAGGCAAGAAAGCCCACGGTTATGCTTGCCTCTGACCAACAGGAGACAAACTCAAATTCAGATGTATGCATGTTTGACTTTCATCTGCTGAGTTTAATTATGTGGCTTCAGCTTTGTTTCGTACACAAAAGCTTAGAAATCAAAGATGCTCAAATTCCCAATGGCCGACTTTGTACTACACAAGTATTCCAAAGCTGGTCTAGGTCATGGGAATGGGATATAGCATGTACTTAGAGGAGAATAAATGAGCCATTAGGATGATTAATAGTTTGACATTACAGAAAGTAGGTAAACTGCAGATTCTACACCACAACGTCTTTGATGTTTGTATATTATATAATGAATGGGCTCTATTAAGTCTGATTCAAGGACAATATCACACTTTCAGTGAAGAGCACCGTATAGAGCTCCTATATAGAGTGAGAACATGGAGACAGCTGGTCTGGCTCTAACTCCACATTAAAATAAACCCAATTAGCAGCACATCTAAAAGCATGCAAATGAACGTGTAATAAATTGGGCGCAAAACGTCTTTGTCATCACACCAAGGTTGCCAGGCAATCTGCCAAAATAAAAAATGCCATATAACCCCCACATACAACCAGAACTTGCTGTTTACACCCTTTGATTTTCATACCGATTAAACAAATTATATCAACTCTGGCAAGATTCAGAGCCGAAGATAGTGTTCCAGCTGGACAGAGCCAGACTAGTCGGCAGCTTGCTTTGCCAAATTTTGCCACTACTAGCAGGAATATGTAAAAGGCAATGAATATTCAAATATACACAAGGTGTTACAATTTTGAATATTAAAATTCAGAACAGTAATTGTAGACATTGTTTAATAAAATATGTGACTTGGTCAGAAATAGTCATAAAAAAATGACTTAACTATTAATTCCTGGTGTTGCATGAAGGTTCAAGACCTTGGAGATGCGCACCAATGGGAACGTCATCACAATGTGAGGGGTTGGCTTTAATTGTAAATGCATGCTTCTGTGTATTGGAAGGATTGATGCTCGTGTGTGCCTGCTCACACACAAACTCACAAAGTCTCTTGTTTGTGATGAGCTGCTGATTTTAACAAGAGAGAACACAGCATGAATACTTATCAGAATGTACAAAAGGCAAACCACAAACTCCAACTGAGCTAAAATATCTTCACCCACCACAGGTGGTAGGGAAATTCATTGCACAAAACCACAATCACATAGAGTATAAAGTATTTTTAATGGGGTAGAGGAAATAAAGTAGGATTCGAGTGGGATAGGATTTCTCAAAGTGTTCACATTGAAAGTAGCAACAAATGCTGCAAATATGAAAAATGATGTCCCTGAATAGTGTCGTTGTAGTGGATGTAGTGGTTTTGCAAGCTAACAGGGAGATGAGAAACAGATGAGAGGGAACAAACCCTGCACACTCATTTATATTCAGCACGGAAATAAAAGAAGATACGATTGGATACTTTCCAGGTCTTACAAGTCTATGCTGAACAAGAAAGCAATCATTGATGCTTTTCCCTGACTCTAACGACCAACAAGGATAAATGAGATGATCGTGGGTGAACACCTTTCAGTAACAGCAACCCAACAGCAACTGGGTAGCCTAAGACCTACTGAACAAAATAAAATCATTTTTTGTGTTAAAAATGAAAACAATCTGATGAATAATGTTTATAATGACTTTAAAAAAAGGAGTTATTGGGGTTTTTTTTTTCTTTCACACCCATATGATGTAAAACATAACCCCGTTCAGAAAGCATGTGCATGTCAGGCCAGGCCAGTAGTTGGCAATAGCACTTGAGAAACACTATAGCTGGCTCATTTCGGGGTTTGCATCCTTCAAGTGCGCATGTGCAGGGTGCATGATGTAATCGCAGTGTGCGAAGGCTGTCCCAATTCGAAAAAGCTCCAAAGGTCCTTAAAATGCAACCGACAAATGTGTCCTCCTCTCCCATGAGATCCAAGTGTTCATCGCGACTATCCTTACCGGCCTTCCATATCCCAAGATCCTTTTCCAATTATTACGTATGTCAATGGACAGAATCGAGTTACGTAGTATTGTTTTTGGACATTTATTGGCAAATGTTAACTTTTATAAATGTTTGCATCACTGTTGTTAATGTGATATTGTGTTTTCTGTTCAGAACATTCCAGGACTAAATGGATTCACAAGGCAAACTGAAGGACAACAGACAATGCACAAAGAAGTGGATAATAAAAACATATGTACAATGTAGCTTTGGAGGATCATTTTTTACCCTTGCTTGTTCATGAGCTGACACGACTGTTAATGTCATGAATTTCCTCTGCCTTAATTGCAACGATTCAGGAATATATTCTGCTACTCCAATTGATCTAAATTCCATGCTTACATGTACAGTTTAAAGTACTAACATTTATTGCGGGTTTAGAAAACTATGTCATGTGCGATATTGTAGGGACAAGGGATTACTTATTAAAAATTCAGTCTGGGCATTTATAGAAAAAAAATCTATTTGCAGATTACAATGTATTTTAAAAATATATGCATTAGTTGGGGAGGAGTGTGTGGTCTTGCTGTATGGACAATAACAACCATGATGACTTCTGTCTTTCTGGGACATCATCTGCAGTGTAACCAGCATGTTTGTGTGGGTTTATGACCAGCAATGTCATCCATCAAGTAAGTTTTCAGAGTTGACTGACTATCGATTTGCTAAACACAAACTAATAAGACAAAGTAATCATTCACAAACTTCCAAGTACTAACAAGATCATCTATAAACTAGGGCTGGGCGATGTATTGATATTCTTAAGATATTGATATTTCTTAGTATGATATAGATACGATAAATACAATATCAATAACAAATCGTTCATATCGATATGGACTGGATTTGTGCTGTAACTCGATGCGGAGTTCTCACTCATGATTCTGCAATGTGTGAGCGCCACTGAGCAGGGCTCCTGCTCTTGCTCATTTTTGGGTAGCAGGTTATTGTTTTATGTTTTATGCATTTTAGCGGTTTTAAAAATTGACTAAAATCAGCACATTTTAATATCTGCGCTTTTAAAAATAAGGGATTTGTATGTTCTCTATACGCGGCATTATAGATTATCCTCACTGATCTTTTTTGCAGTACATTTTGCGAGTGAAGATAGCTTTTATAGTTATTACCCCACATCTCCACACAATACATTAGATATGGTAATACCAGAGAACAGTAAAGAGTATGGAGTGATTTTTGATCAAGAACAAATTTGGCACAAACTCCAGTACGAGTGTGTTTCGCGAGCTGAAACAACTTCACAAAACTCCTGCCAGCACAAAAGCTCATTGCTTGCTTCTTTTTCCTGTTGCGTTCCTCATGAAAGGAAAAAGTACAAAGTGGTGTGCTATTACTAAAGCGGTGTCCTATCGCATTGCTGAAGATAAGGTCACGGTTGCAAGGCTGGGAAAAAAAAATGGATTTAAAACCCTGCTGATGGATTCGCAATGTCTAACCAAGCTTCACTGTCGCAATAATTTAGCACGAGAAGCTCTACCACAAATGTACAAGGAAGTCAGAGAGTTGCTAAGCCTGAGGCAGTTCACAGGTTGGTGCACCCAGCACAAAATCTTTTAAGGAATAAGGACATGCTTATGTTTACCTAAAAAAAATAATAATAATACTGTTCAAAGTAAAGTATTTTTGAGTTGCTGATGACATTTAAAAATGTCCTCTTAAATGGGGCACTTTTTCATATTTTGTGCTTTTGGTATTAGCTGAGGATGTCAGCATAGCTGAAGGTTTGTTATTAAGAAGATTGCAGATTATATTTTACTTTTTCTATATTTATTACAAAAACAATGTACTATTTTATTTTAGCGTCTATTTTTCAATTTTAATATAACAACTTTGCGCGCATATTTGGCTTTGATTTTGTCTAACCTCACTTTGTGGGAAAAATATCCGGATATATAGCGTATATCGCTATTCAACCTCAATATAATCGGGATATGAGTTTTGATCCATATCGCCCAGACGTACTATAAAGCACAACCATTAAAATAAGAATAGTTTGAAAATGGTTGCCTAATAAAGAGAATGTTGAACCCTCCAGTTAGTTAATATATAAATGAATAATATAATAATAATACATTTAAAAAACATTACTTGTAGATATCCAAACAACCCGTTAATGCTAAAATCTATATATAAAAGGCAATTTAAAAAACACGTTAGTGAATTAATATTATTTTATTATGGTTAAAAAAATAAAAGGTTTCTCTCTGAACTTGAGAAAAATCTGCCGACAGGTTAGGTCTGCCGCTCTTTTTTTCTCTACTTTGCGGACTTGACGGCATAATACAAGAAGTGAGCGAGTGTGAACACGTAACGCAACCAGGAAGAAGACTCCTGCCCGTGCATTTTTTCCACTGAGTGCGACAAACTCTAAATAAGCCGCTACAAGTCCAAAGAAAGTTGAAGTGACGACAACATTCCAAAGAGGGTGACCACTACTGAATTCAAGAAAGAAGTCGTTGCAAAGTTTGAAGATGGCATCCGTGTTGGCAAGCTTACCAGGATGTACTGGAAGCCCTCATCAACAATAATATATCATCCTAAAGAATAACAACGTAATCAAGTGAGCTCATGTTGTGAAAGGAGTAACTGTGTTAACAAAACAGAGACCACAAACCATCAAAGATGTTGAGAAGTTGCTGCTGGTGTGGATCAATGGCGAGTGGGAGCTTGCGGGAACTAGCGAGGATCTCACACAAAACGCCTACAGCAAGCGAGTCTGTTGATGAATTTAAATCAAGCAGGCTGGTTACAAAAATTTAAAAAGAACGGGCATACACAGCGTCGTCAGGCATAGCGAGTTTGAAAGTGCAGACAAACGTGTCTCCAAACTTTGCCAAGGATGTCCACTACAGGTCAGATGATGTTAAATGTTCATTTCTCCATTTCATGTCATGTTAGTGACATTGTTTTGGATGTAAAGCTGTGAATGTTAAAAAGTCAGCTGTCCATTCATTTGTCATTTGTAATTATTGTTGCATCATTTTCTGCATGTAAAACTGTAATTATTGTCTATAAAATCTTTGGCTGTCTGAAACGGATTAATTGGATTTACATTATTTTCTATGGGAAAACTTGCCTTAGTTAAAGTCCATTTTGGTTTGAGTCGGAATTTCTGGAACGGAATATGAGGCTAACCAAGGCACCACTGTATATGGTTGTATGTAACAGCCAGCAGGCTACAATGTGTTTCTTGATTCTAAAAGTGTGTGTTTCATTACTTTGTTTCCCTGAGTAGTATAGTTAATAGGAATGGGTACCGGTAATAGATATTAAAACATACCGTGTTAGGAATCGCTCTTTCTGGCACAACCCTCTGGAGAACATTCAGAAAATTAGACATAATAGCAAACATGCACACTATGGTATTGGATCATCTTCCATCCCTGTTTCTCTCCATCTAAAACAAGGCAGAACAGTAATTACTGTAAATGTTGGAGCAGCAGAAGGGAGTGCGGAGAAAGCGTAAGGGAAGATAAAAGAGCCGAGCGAGATAGTGGCTGTCGCAGCTGGAGCCAAAAGCTGTCATTTAAGCAATCCCCGCCCCCAAACACACACACACACGCACACACACACACACACACACACACACAAACAAACACTGCAGCATAATCAGGCCCAGCATATTGCTGATGAAAATGACACAGTAAAATTAAAAATGACTTCCAGATTTGCATTTAGAATTCTAATGTATTGTTACCAATCTTCCCAAAGTCACCCTCCCTAACACCAAGACTTTTTAAAACATTGGTAATGTTCTCAATTCCTCATCCTTCGCTCCTCCTCACCACCATCCACGAGCCCACACAGAGCCAGCCTGAAGACTGAAATATGCTACAGCATGGTCACTACGCCGGCCAAAACGCTAGGAAGTGTCTTCCTGAGATTGAGCAATCACAACTCTCATTGACTGGCTTTTTAGCTTCCTGTGTAGTAAAATTTAACAACTGAAGCAACATCCAGATTGTTGTTGGAGCTGGTAACTAATCTTTTTTGGAACAACAAATCACATTGTTTCTAGGCCTGTCACGATAACAAATTTTGCTGGTTGATAATTGTGCTAAAAATTATCGTCACTAATCGATTTTATCGGGGGGGGAAATTTTAGACAATTTTTTTCAATAATTGTCATGAGAGGTGTACTACACATTTGAATCCCTACATGGTACTCAAGTATAGTGTACGGTGTACCTGTTTGAGACATTAGCTTGACACAGAAGTTGCCTGTATGTATGTTTAAGCAATGTAGCCAGCGACACTGGTTGTGACAGCGCACCATTTTGCACTTTTTGTTTATAATTGCCGACCAAACGCCTCAGTAAGCGTTACTGTGCGGACGAAGGATCCGCTGCCCGAGGCACTTACATCGGTAGGTTTTTTTCCCCAGTTGAGAAAACTGTCTGTGTCGGTCGCCGGTGTTCATTCTGTTTAAAACCGAAATGTTCCCACACTGTGGCTGTCAGCTGTGGCATTCGCCTCAAAAACCATCGCTTCTGCGCCTTCTTCATGTTCGCGGATGCTGCCTCACGAAGCTCACTGCTAAACCTTCTGTATCCACTCACTAGTAGCCCCGCCTCCACAAAGAGAGTGAATGAGATGAGGGCCCACTGTCTCTGTTCATTTCACGATAAAACCAATGCGCACAGACAGATGCAGAGTGAACCCTCTTGTCATCCAGCCTGTGTGGCACAGAGAGACGAGCAGATGAAACACACGCATACATGCACATGCCAGTTTATCGAGGGCGTCATAATTATCGACCTGTTTCTCTTTTTATCGTTCGATTAATCAATTTATCGATGACAGGCCTAATTCTTTCATTTGTTTTATTGGCCATTGGCGGTTTCACAAGAGGGAGAAATCAGGAATGCTGTTCTAAAAAGCCGACCAATCACAGCTCTTGACACAAGATTGGAGTTTTTGCTTGCTGCACGTCAAGCTCAGCCGCAGGGTTTGTAGGGGGAATAGGAGCCGGGACGCTATAGCATAATAAAGACTTAAGTCAATTAAGCAAATTATTTTTATTCTCCTTTCTTTCATTTATGATGTACTTACACTAAGCTGTGTGTGTGGCTACGAGTGTGTGTGAGCACGTAAAACCTAAGCTAATTAGGCCCATGCCACTGCCAGCTACAATGGCAAAGCAGGGGAAATGTTATCCAGATAAGGACAAACATACTGAAACATTCACACAATCATTACTGTAATGACTTCAACACACCACAGATAAGCATACTGAAACTGGGACATGTAAAAGCAGGATGACATACTACGCTGCTGCATGTTTCACAGTACAATAATCCCTCTTTGCCCTACAAATTCACCTTTTGGCAACTCCACTGGCAAAGTTAAAAAGGTACTATAATAACCAACCTGTACTGTAACACCTTTGGTTGCGGTACCAACCACAGATAGGTGGTACTTTAAAAGGGTTCATTTGAGAAGAGAGAAGAAAGTGGAGACTGTGGAATATAATAATGGGGTAAGCAAATGTTAGCGTGTGTGCTTATTTTTGTTATTTATCCCAGTCTTGTATCCTCAAGCGTTGGATCCATGCCACACATATGGCATCGGCTATAGGTGCTACAAACTAGTAATAGTGACAGACAAAGGAAAAGCATCAGTGGAGAGGAGAGGGCTTGTCCACACGGAAACGTTTTCAGGTACCGCTCTGTAGCATGCAGTGGAAAAAGAGCATCTGTACCACCATTTTCCAACCTCTTTTCCCCACATGCTTTTCTGAAACAACTATCAGGGTATTTCATTGGCTCATTCCTTCCAAAAAAGAAATAAATTGAGCAGAAAGTTAGCAGCACTTCAGCAAGTGATTTCATTTCTTGAGTGCATCATGCTTGGAGAGTGATAACGTTTTCATTTGTGAAGGCAATCAAGTTGTATCTGCCTTCTATTTAATAGCTCAACAGATGGCAAATAATTATAAAATAAAGCCCTGAGAATAAATTACTCCTACACTTGAACAACTACTACACATCTGTCCGTAGAGTGAATTACGCCTACACAAAGATATGCATGAGCTATATGACTACTGTAACAACCCCAACACCCATACAAGCACATACAGAGAATTAGCTGAGCATCTAAAATGGATCAACAATATTACTGCACAGCCAAGAGAAAATGACAGCATGTAAATGTGAACCATGACTTACAGTACCTATGCTGTGAATGCAGTTTCACTATCTTTGCTTATGTTGGCATTTAAAGAAAACAGCCATTGAATGTGTTTTTCCCCTATTAGCATGTCCTGGGTGATAAGATCATAAATAAACATCTCAACTAGAAGTAGGAAGAAAAGTGCAAACAATGTCTGACATTTCTCAAGAGACGCCTGCGTACACTGATTTGATATCTTCTATTTTTAATTTCCGGCACAGGAAGTCTATTTTGGAAGAAAAAAAAAAAAACACATGGAGGTCCTTGGAAACTGAAAGGAAGAACATGTACTGTATACTAAAAAGCATTTAGAGCATATCAAAGAGGTAGTAGAATGACTGTGAGTCAGCAGAATCTCCCTCCAAAGAGGTGGTGATCTTAATTTTCTGTTTTATACATTTAAGAAGATTTAATGTTGGTTTTCAGTAATTAAATGTCATCTTTAAAATCTTTAAATCTTCTGCCTGCTAAAAAATACAAGATGGACGGCTTTTGGTCAGTCTCACACTTACACAGGGTTATGGGAAAGCTACAACACTATTATGGATTATGGATTCACTAATGTCCCTTTTGAAACAAATAAAAACCATCTAAGGTGTCCCAACCACACCTTTCCAGGTCTCACAGTCGCTGCCAATGTGAGCGTTGAAGTCCCCCAGCAGAACAAGGGAATCCGCCAAGGGAGAACTCTCCAACGGACTCCAGAAAGGGCGGGTTTTCTGACCTGCTGTTTGGCGCCTAAACGCAAACAACAGCCACCCATCCTCTCACCTCGTCCACCTGGTTAAGCTTCAACATACACGCTCTGAGCCGGGACGCAACAAGAAGTGCCCCGCCTGCGCGTCACCTCTCACCGCTGGAAACCACAGAGTGGAATGAAGTCCATCCCCTCTCGAGAGAACTGGTTCCAGAGAATTTGCTGTGCGTTGAGGTGAGTCAGACATATCTAGCCGGAACTTCTCCACCTCGCACACCAGTTTAGGCTCCTTCCCCACCAAAGAGATGACATTCCACGTACCAAAAGCTAGCTTCTGTAGCTGAGGATCGGACCGCCAAGGACCCCGCTTTCAGCTGCCACCCAACTCACTCTGCACCCGACCCCTGCTTTGAGTGATGAGCTCATTGGAGGGGCGACAGATTATCATCAACACTAATTGTCATCAACGCTAATTATCATCCATTAGTGGTAAATTATCATCCATTAGTGGTGAACACCTATACATTTAATAACTTAAAATACATTTTATAAGTATGTGAGGCATATTTAGGGATTAAACCTAGACTGTGCATTTAATTTAGCTTGTTAGCTTCTGTCGCTAATGCACAAAGGCAATTGAAGAGAGAGGGTTCTGGAGCTGAATCTAATCTCATAATTCCAAAAGTCGCTTTTATTGCAAACAATGACCCGAAATCGGAGGAGAATGCCAACATCAAGTGTGTTAAAAATAGACATTTTACAGGCGATCAAGTCCTTGGGTATTAAGGATGTTTGCCATTCACTGGTATGCTCGGAATGTAACTCGCACAAAAAGTGGTGATCTACTACACTAGAATAAAACTATACATTTATGCGGTTGTTCATGGTCTAATTGAACCAAAAGCGCACACAAAACTTGCCTGCAACAACTGCAAGAGCGTGAGCTGTCTTTTAATCATCGATTTAGTGTGACGCCTCCATCGGTCTTTGTCGGATATATGACCAAAGTGTCCTGACGGTTGGCTTGACCCCACACAAGGAGAAGAGAGAGGAGAGAATGTCAGCGATGTTAGAAAAATGACAATCAGGCAGCGACAAAGAGAAAAAGACACAGAGGAGCTGCTTTGGAGCACATGGTGTCGTTCTTGCGTGCTGATTTTATGTGGCGACATGTCGGGCCATGGGAGCCGCGTGAGGAATGGCTCTCGATGCAGCACGGGCTGATGCAGCATAACAATAAGTTCTCACACACGTGCATGCACACACACATGTGCACACAAACACACACCCTTAGGCTTTTTACATTGATACAGGGGGTATACATACACAACATTATATGTCATGGAAACAGAAACATAGTTGCTTATATAATATCGATGTACACACATACTGTAAATACACACACAAGGGAAACTTGCTTTAGGGAAGCAATAAAAGGTTCTTCAGACAGATCTCATCTGTCACTTCTTATTGCACCATTGTAGTCTGACCAACGAACATACACACACACACACACACACGCGCGCGCGCCCTCACAACCCTGCTGAAATCACACAACCAGAATCTGGTGCACATACCTGTATACACCCGTCTAAGCACCTAGCAACAAAGCCTCCACACACTGTGGAATACAGTACATGTACTGTATGTGGACACTCTCTACATCCAATACACCAACAGAATGGTTCTCTGCCTCATCATTACTCTTCTGGGATTACAAAGTGCTGCAATGATGCACTTCATTCCATGTGTCAGAGTGTGTTTGCAGCATGCACTGGAAGCGCGTGGTGGCGGCGGCAGCAGCCATTAGCACGAAGAATGATTTTACAGCACAAAAACGCTGCCAGTCACACATTACTCACAGTAACGACCTGCATGGTTAAGCACAGTGAACAGTTCAAGTATACAATATTAAACTCCTCATTTGTTAGGAGAGAAGGGCGAGAGGGGCGTGTGTCGTGGGGACTAACGAGGAAAGAACGGCTACGGATACTGTAAGGATGCACTGAGAAGCCTGCATAAAGAAGCAATAATCAACAATGTGCAGAAACAGAGGCTCAAGCAAGAGAGACTTCCTCACTCCTTTTCACCAATAGACCAGACACAGTACATGCATGCAATCACAGTGCCCCCTAATGGTGGCCAAACACCACTCAGAATTGCTGTTCTTTCCTGTTAGCACATTAATGTGCACAACTACAAACTAAAGACTGACACCAGGCAATGCAAATAGCTCATGTAGCAGTCCCTGAGCTTATTGTTTTTTAGCTGCCGGTTGCCGTGGAAACTGCATACAAGCAGACAATTTATCCTATCCTTGACACCCACAGCATTCCCTTTCAAACTACCTGTGTAGAAGCATATTAAGCTCATTCCTGCAGTGGAGTGTGTGTGTGTGTGTGTGTGGATTGCTTAACGACTTAATTCCAGCGGGACGGGTTGTGTTGCATGTAAGCCACTGCAGTTAACTATTTGGAAAACCTTCAGGAGGAAGGGCTGCACACTGAAAAACACACGCTTCCATCAACAGTTGATGGGAGACATGTACTGTTGGGAGTCAGACACAGCAATAGTTTTGAAGAAGCTATCACAAAAAAAGACCCGTCGGTGAGCAGCAATATTAAAGTAATGGGTCGTGTCACAGAGAGTGTGACGTTGGAGAGAAATCTATTTAAAAAAACATAAAATATTCGGTGCTGGAGTCTATCCCAGCTGATTTAGAGCAAAAAGGCAGACTGAATAAATAATGCAGCAGGTTTGAAGTGATCCCATACCAGCGTCATGAAAGTCAGCTGTGTGAACCACTACACTACCAATGTACATCGGCCTTAAGATGGAACAATTACATTTGGATACCTCAAAGACAGAAGCGGCGTTCTCAAGGCCAGTTATATCAACAAGCTGATGCCGTTGGGTCGCACGGATTCCACCTACGTCCAAACTGTCTCTTAGAGGTTGAATTACAATTTCACGCAAGTGAAGTGAGACAACACAACTGGCCCATTATTCGCCTTAAATTTCCTCTTAAACTGTGCATGAATGCTGAGATGTGCTCTCACTGAGCCAAAGCACCACCGAATTGAGTGATATACTGCAAATGCATCACAGCAGAGCATAGAAATCTCTATATACCATACCTAGGGATAGCTCGCATTATACTGTATGAATGACATCAGCTCTGATTAGGTGCTTAAGTCCAATATGTTGGAACACAAGAAAAGGTTAGGTAAGACCTGAAGACCGGCACATCACAATGTTTTGGGTTGTATTTGAATCCCTTGGGATCCCCCCCAACCACCACAAATGGTTATGCTACTACTTGGGGCGTGTGACATTAGTGTGTTTACAGACAATAATAATAAATGTGGACCCTCATCTCAGCAGTCGACATGAAAATCTATGACAATATTCCTGAGGTGTGTTGAAAACGTGGCACCAAGACGATTCAGACATGCTCTTGTATCCATGTTAAAAAAAAACAACAGTCAGGGCGACAACATTAATAGCTTTAAAACAGCCTATTAATAGCCTTATAATGCAATGGCCATGACTTCACATGCAACCACAGTGATGGAACGCTTTACAGAAGTTTCAGCACCAGCAGAACCGTCACAGCTTCAGTAATAGGATTATACGGTGTGGAGGCTCTCAGAGATAAACACTCCAATGGGGCTATGTGGGTTGGTGGGGTTTGTACAACTGACCAGCACACATCAGTGGGTGGTGGCTTTCCACACAGGAATACTCATGCTTAAGGCTACACATATAAATATGTATGCACTATTTCTGTGCTTTTCCTCCCAGTATACAATGTATGTGTCTACACCTTCATTCATTAAGCAAATTTCTAAGGAAGCTGGACAACAACAAAAATGTACTTCTTGGAACACTCAGCCTTCGATGAGTGACTCAGCCCATTAGGAATATTCTGTGACACTGGATGTGAATCTCTCCGGAAGCATGCTAATTGGATTTTCGTCAATTTGCAATGGGAAGCACTTTCTGAGTCATTTTTGTACTATTTGGTTGAATGGGAACCCCTTGCTATTGAAGGCTTGTTTCCACTTAGCCAAGGATTCTCAAAGTGTGAGGCGAGTGCAGCAGCTTGAGAAAAACAGATTTTTCAAACCTGCTAAGCTATCTTCATGATGTTTAAAGGCAAAATGAATAGATTTGTACTTCCTATGGTGACAGAGTAAATAACCTGTGGCGAGCGGAACACTCCACAAAATATCCAACTGTATTATTGTCTGACAGGAGGCTCAATCTGCCACAATTTGAAAACTCCTACACTAAGCAGTAGAGTTCTGTTCAGTTTGATACTGTATGCATTGACTGTGTTTTCATTGTAAATTGTCCCATTTTTCAAGATCCATTCATTGCTGTTCCGGTTGCAGTGATACTCTTCAGTATGCACATTTGTGGAGCTGGACACCGTGATGTCTCTATAAAAAGCTAATATCGGTTTTATCTCTCCAAATATTCTTTTTTTCCTCAGAACTGATTGAGATTTCTGGTAAAGTTACTCTGGCCTTCCTATCATTGAGTGTTTGCACATAACAGGAGGCTCTTATTCATGAAGGCATCTCTTGATTTATTGATTGTTGACCTTGTCATTGGCACGCCAGCCTCTCTGAGATGATCCTGACCTGGCTGGATGCAATGAAGTGGATTTCCTGCATCTATCTGAAAATCCTATAATACTGTTTGTGTGCACTTAAAGAATGGACCAAATTTCTTTGACACGTTTGTTCATTTTCTATCAGCACTTTTGAGATGGAGCTGAAAGTCTACCATTTGTAAGGGGAAGCTTAAATGAATGGAGTTTTGTTGTAAAATAATTACAAAATAAAAAATAATAAAAATAGGTCAACCTAATCCCTTCCATTTTATTTTGTAAGAAAATTAAAAAAATGTTTACTGGAAATAAAATACATTTTTTGTGAGAATGTAAAAAAAAAAAAGTTTTTTAAATTGATATTCTATTTAAGATTTGTGTTGTGACATGCGGTTTCCTGCTCTCTTAATTGCTCCTCTTTGTGATCTTTCACATTCTTCAAACTCTCTCTTTAATCTGAACAGTGTTGTTCAGTCCTCGCCCCCCTGCAAACCTGCCGCAGTTCCCATCGGAATCTTGAAGAAGGGCATTTAATCAGCAGCTTTTCCCATCGTCACAACCCAGTCCACCTCCCCCCCAACACACCCTCACACATTTACTTAAAGATATTACACCAGTGCTTTCAAGCGCCATGATATTTAATCAATTAAGTAAAAACATGGAAACAAATCGGCACTGCAACGTGATGTTGAGGCCATTCATCTATACATGGTGAAAATCTGCAGTCAGCATGCTCTGTGAGCTTATGTTTGCAACACATTAACAAAGCTATCTGTCAAATAATTACACATGCGTGAGTAACGTAACGCAACAATTAGATGAGATAAATAGATGGCTTATTGTTTCAGGTGCAGAGCTGCAGCATCATGTAGCTTGCGGCAGCCTGATGTCCATTTTGCCACTTTCATGTTTAATGGCGTTAATTCAGCTGGCTGCTTTCCATTATGATGCTTGCATGCAACTATTGTGTTGGATGCAGTAAAACACACAAGGCCTTGTTGTGATTACAATGGCTTGCTGTCCTAAAATCTTTGAGGAGTCATGAATGCTCCCAAATGACTGGTAAAGATGAAATCCAGACAAAATGTGGTTTGAATTCTAGTGAAGACAGACTCCAGGTTGTGCTGGGTATTAACACACACACACACACACAGAGATGCTGAGACAATCTTGGGCATATGTTGGGGTCTAAGCCAAGCACAGCAGGGGGTGCTAAACACAATAAACAGTTGCTTGTATGGGTCTGTCTGTCTTTCTGTGAAGAAGCAGACATTCTTGGACTTGAGTCGTGCCATCACATGTACACAAGGGAGTAAAACAAATCATTGCATTTGAGTGGCATCAGCCCACCTTTGCAATCAAGTCCAGGGGTTGTCTGCAGGACTGCGGTAGGGTCGATGTAATTTCCTGTGCGGAGTCAGGCACTTCCTGTTGCAGGTACAACTCCAGCATGGATGCCAGCTGAGAAAGGCCTTGTTTCTTCTCCTCAGACATGGAGGTCAGATCTGTGTAGGAGAAAACAAAATCAGTTCCTCATGGCTGCAGCATGCTGGCTCAGACTTTTGTGAAGTTTCCGATAGAGACTTACGTGATTCATGTTCATCTAAAGTGTAGAACTCCTCACTGCTGCTCTTTACTGGAGTTGACTGCAGGACATAAGAGTTACGGTAAAAAAAAAAAAAAAGCTTTATTTTGCAGCATCAAAATATCCCAATCATTGATGCACCCAACGGGCTTATTTAAACAGATGGGACATTTTCGTCTTCTGCTGAAGTGCAAACATGACTGCTATAAAGCTTTCAACACAAGCAAACAAATAAAATGAGCATTACCCATCTGTTTGATTCAAAGTCAATTAAAACCAATTAGTCACCAAAATCCATATTCAATAAATGATGAAGATTACCAAGGCAAAGATGACTCTCGCAGCCAACCGGACAGAGTTGGTAGGGATTCTGGGAAGGAGACGTTGCAGACATTTGCACTCCCTTTTATGGTCAGACCATGCTTGTTTCTACCAGGGAAAGGCATGTAAACAAACACATACAAAACACGTACATTACTCATTACATTATACCTGGCAAGTGATGTTGCAATAGCGCGCCATCTTGCACTGAGAGCACCTCAGCAAGGTCTCATGCCTGGACAGAAGAAACAGACACGGACACCAAAAATGGAATAACTGAAAAGGTCAGTTCATCAAATAAATTGAAATGCGAGTATAAAATATCCAACAAACATTTAGAAATGACATTAAAACAGGAAGAGATTCTTTGCTATCGTTGATGCTACTTAAGATCGCGTTACCACATCATATAGTAGCATGCACTGCACTTTTCCAATGTAAAGTATTGGCTTATCAGTGGCTATGTTTGGCTGTGTGTGTTCACTAGAATTAGCTTATTCTCACAATGAAATTGGTAGATTTTGTACAAATATGAATGCTTATTTTTAAACAGTGAATCAATATTTTGGGGAAAATTCGAATTTTTTTTTATTTAATCTATAAAAAAAAATACAAATGTATGTATGGTAGTAGACGACCACAATGACCTGTATCCCTCAAGACATCTGTATTTCCCCGCTATGTTAGGCCTGATGGAGATCTCGGGTAAGTGTTTTTGTGCGCACTAACTTTTTGTATGATTTGTCAAAAACCACCCATCTTTATCCAGATTTTCATCTACAACAGTGACCCGTGAGATATCCCTTACCCCATCGCTCAGTTTGCTATGTTGATGCTTATTTCATGTGCATTCTGCCTGCCTTCGAGGTGTGTTGCTGCCCTTTCCTCAATGCTTGTCAGTATGATAACAAGCCAGTGTACTGCAGTGTTTGTGTGTGTGTGTGTGTGTGTGTGTGTGTGTGTGTGTTCTCCCTGGGGCCAATTACAGGCACTAAGGATGACAGCACTAGAACACACACGTAGTCAGAGTCACCCCCCAATTCTGAGGGATAGTATTTACTCGCATGTGTAGTTCAACGTGTGTGTGTGTGTGTGCACGCGCACACTGAGCAAACACAGACACAGCATAATGCTTATAAAATATGGTACAGTGGAAACTCTACAGTCAAATGGCCCCAAGTTGTATAACTCTGTTCAGTTCCGAGTCTTGGTGGGTTTGTTAAATAATCCACTAGGCCGGTTGTTTGGGAGAGACATCTTTGTCCTGGCTGCTCAGTACAATATGGCCATGTTAAAGATCTCCTCTTACGCCAAACTGACTTTTTAATGTCAGCAATATGTGTCCCTTGAGGCTGTTCATGAGCACTAAACGTGACAAAAATCTATCATGGCCACCGCTAGTTTTCTCCACACTTTTGATAGAAGAGCCGCTTAAACGGTTGCTTTTGAAGGTACTGGTTCTCATGACATCATGAAAGAAAAACGTCCATCCTCATGGGCATGAAAAAGCATCTGGCCCGCCCTGTGTATACACCTACCACTTCACTGAGGACAGCTTTGTAAGAGATCAACAACCTCACCTTTCCTGTTTTCAGTCACGTCAAGAGTAATGTCTTCAATGAAGGTAAAGGTAACCTCAAACGTTCATTTATCCCCTCATTCATCATTTATATGTATTTATATGCATTTTGAATTGTTTTCTGCATGTAAAACTATAGAAACATGTTTTGTGTTACCATTTCTGGCTTTTTCAGAACATAAATTGGATTTACATTATTTCAAATGGGAAAAATGTATTCCTTAACACCCATTTTGCTTCTCGTCGGACCTTCTGGAACTAATTAATAACGCTAACAAAGGTTCCACTGTACTTTTATTACATATTTTGTAGTGTGGAATGTTAGAAAAGGTTTGATCGAGTGCTATTACTTAGAATAATAGAACAATAATCAGCAACAGTAGGTATGAGAAAAACACACATTTACCTCTTTAAGGATCTGGGGTACAGTTTTATCCACAATGTAGTGGCAGACAGGCATAATATAGCAAGGTTCTAGGTGGTCATTTCAAAGCATATAAACTCGACTTTACTCGGCACCGACAGGGGTTAGTCATCTTTTCTGTTATAACTGATGACTTCATGTTTTTCCGAGTTTGTCATTCTTTGCAAATGTGTCGTCAGCGGTGGATGTTTCAGGAAGCCATGGTGTTGTGACAATCCTGCTTCAAATGTGCAATGAGTTTGGTCGTATTAAACGTCCCTGGTGCTGTGCCACCACATGGAACTGCAACGTCTTTGTCTGAATTCAATGAAAAATATACCTGACATCACTCCTACTCCATGCTTAACACATTAGCACACTCTGTTGTTGCAATCACATGGGCTCTATCCAGCCAGTGCTGGATAAACGTGCTGGGACGTAGTCTGGAATCCACTGCTTGTATCGGAGCTCCCATATAAGAGATTTTAGATGCTGGCCGATATAATTTGATACAGGTTTTTTTTTTTTGCTGATATCGGCTTGAAATCCGATATCAATATCTGATCGGGACACCGCTAGTGACTAGTGAATAAAGTGCACAATAGTGTTTGTTGGAGGCACACATTAGCATTAAGGGCACAGACACAAAAATTGGTGTGTTCCCAGTAGAGCGTCTTACTAAAAGGTCTAAACTCCAGCAAGGCTAGATTTTGGCCACACTATTGTGGGACCTCCGACACTAGTAAGTAAATATTTCTATATAATTCTAGTGTTATATCATCTTATTATTACATAATTTTGTTAAAGAATTTTGTTACATAAATTGTATGGAAGTTAAGAATATTAAAATGTTACTTTGAAAGATTTTCAGTATGATTGAAGGTTTTATTATAGCCAACGTTTGACTGGAAAGATTATTTTTGAAGCAAACTTAGCCTCAGGCGTATCTTATCATAGACCATTTGTGTCATACAATATTATAAGGTTCTTAAAGGATAAAGCAGTGCTATAATATGAAAACATACTTGGATGTCAACATTAGCCACACAACTTTAGCATTTCCGATGTGGACATATCAGTGTGGGACACAACTTGAGTGCTGTATTTGGCCGAAGGCCCCCGAAGTTCATACGGCAAATGTCCAAAATAGAACCTATTTTCTGCCCCCTTTGAGTGTAATTTATCACCCTCTCCTCCATCCATCTCCTCGTGTCCTCCCTTTCCAATCTTAAATTTATAGTCCTATGCTGGGGCAAAGGTTTGTGAAAACACGGCTATTCCTGTCATGCAGAGAAGGAGCAGGAACGTGAAAAGCCACCCACGGCGAGACACTAGGCAATAACAACAGATAGGACCGAGCCAGAACCAAAACACAGCCGGGCTCTGCTCAGATTTAGCAGAACCACGGAGTGAGCTTAAGTCAGATACTTTGGTCACATCACAAGCGGCCAGCTGGGCCGGGAAGTCCAATCATCTTGAAGTAAACTCAAACAGGAAGACTGATGCTGACCACAACCCCACTTTGAGTTCTTTCAAATAAGGAAAATGTTGCCTCTCAAAGTGATTAAACACTCGAGGAGTTCTGCTGACACCACAAATGGAAAAAATAACACTTACGGAATAATGGATCGAAAGCTACACTAAAGCCACCTCTCACCCCCCTCCCCCTCAGAGAATTGTCTGACCCAAATGACAGTCATGTTGCACTGAGGTAAACGTGCCGTGTAAGCAAGAATCGACACGCCAGTGAGAACCAAAGCCAAGGAGGTGTCACGACGGATATTTAATGAGGAGGAAAATCAATTACTCTATGGTGTTAAACATGATTAAAGACAGACAAAAAGGTGACCTCGCAACTAAGCCAGAACCAAGTAATATGCATCGAATCAACGCTTTGTTGTATGTTATTTTGTAAATTCATATTTTTGAAATGAGCACCAATTACCATCTATTCATTAGCATTTGTATCTACAGTAATATGGTGGGCAGTGTGTGTTTTTGTACATACAGTGTACAGTGGTGACTCACAATCAGCAACTGCTGTTATGGAGCCAGCTTCCAGGCACCTACGTACTCGAGGTTACCCACTCAACATACAACACATGCAATTCAGTGCAGTGCAGTAAATAAAACTCCATCTCCACAAGAAGGAAATATTAATAGTTTTGAAGAGAGGGGTTTGTTTACATGCAAGGTCAAGGACTTTCCTTGATAGACTTTTCAAGATGTTGAGCAAAGAGTAGCCAAGGTGATGATGGTGAACGTAAAGCCCAAGAGCGGACTGCTAATGCTAGCCATCCAGCAAATAGCAAGTTGCCACTAATTATTAAACCAGCCTTTGGATGGTTTTAGCGTTTTAACTGTACATTTCTTTTTACGTTTGTATGGCAGGTTTAATGCGTCAGGTGCATCTGTGACGTAACGTCACAAGCCAATCAACAGTACAGTGGTTAACTTCTTTTTACACTTGAAAGCCAAATGTGATAATGCAGAGAATTGATTTTTTTTATTTTTTTAAATTCATGTAACGTTAGAATGTAATCCTAATGTATTTAAATTTTCATTTCCATTTAGTATACTGATTGGAATCCCTCACGGCAGTCTTAAATTTACTAAATTATAGTAGTATAAAAATATTATTATAAAAGCCATTTGAGTTTGACCTAACCGTAACAACAGAAAACAGAAGAATTTTAAAAACGAATAAATTAACTTTTCCCTGGCTTCTTGAACTTGGCAGTGGGCAAAGAAAATTTTCATCCAGAGATTAATATCATCTTTCCAATGCAGTCATTTTCCTTCATTATGGTGCCTCTCATCATCCTCTCTTTTAATCTTCTTCTTTCCCTCTCACTTCAATTCCCTTCTTTCCCAACCTTCCACCCACCCTGCTGAAGTTGCCCTTTCAGATGCTTTGTAAAGTGATGTCTCGAGGATGGCAGGTACGGTGTCGGAACGCAGGCACGCTATGAAAACTCATGAATAACATTAGATGGCTTTCATTAGGAACAGGCAGACTTGCTCAATTATGACACTATCATGTTGCCTTCCTCTCAACAAAACATTGGATCTCTGTGTTTTTCATGCAAAATTTAACTCAAAATTAGCAGTTTTTGAATTGACAAGAACAAAAAAAAGAAAAAGTGAGGCAGTGAATGGAATCACAAGAATACCAAATGTGATGGACACCGAGTTTCAACTTGAATATGCAAGTGCCTGAAATCCTGCACTTAATGAGTGTACTTTTTTAAGCCCCTCCTATCAAATGCTTAATTAGGCCTACCTCAGCATGTCTGCACACGTGTGTGTGTGTGTATATATATATATGTGTGTCTTGCATGGTAATTAATTTCCCGAGAGTACCGTGCTGTTAGATCAAAAGTTACTTCTATGCCCGGGTGTGTTTTATATTATTAATTTGTGGGGTCTTCTTCTCTGCTGTACTGTCCGGTCGTGCCTGAGTGGATTTTCTTATTTGCAGGTTGAGTAGCTAGCACGCCATGCTACGGCTCTCCCTCACACTACACCAATCAAATGCATGTAAATTAGAAACAAACATCAATCAACTGTTCAATTTCCACATCCTTTAAACGGGGTGGACCTATTCCAAACCCACCATGCTGCCAATTGTAGACATTTAATTAGTTCTATGTAGAAATGCTTGATATTGGCCTTCATTACCGTTACTGATATCAGCCGATACCGATATTGGCAGCAGCTCTTCCCTCAAACTAATGGTGTCTAATGAACACATTATGCTTGTTCTAATGTGATGCATTTCACAAGTAAACACTGTTTTTTGCTAAATAAGACAAATACCGCAAGATACAATGGAAGTTATAGAAAAAGTGCCATATTTATTGTACACACTTTGCCTCAACAAAAGTCCAAAAATCATGACCAATAGTCAACTAATAATAACATGTTAGCTAGCTGGCTAGCTAGCTAGAGTCTGGTCTTTAGACTCCAAATGTGACTTTTTACCACAGTCACATTTTGTTAAACTCTTTTGTTTGCCTTTATATAATGATAAATGAGCACAAAATGGCATAAAGACGATGGCCACACTCTTTGAGTGGAGATCTGCTTGCAAAAGGAAGTAGTGTATGAATTTATTCTGTTTTAAGTAGAGCAGGACATATTTCTATTTAATAAAGATGTTTATTTGCATTATTTTATTCTGTTAATTTTGTTTTCTTGAGCCAAAAAAATCATTATTGAACAGCTTATATCCCATGTATTCGTATTACTCCGAAACATGCATCAAATTAAATTCAGGTTTGTGTCAAATAGTACAAAAATTGTTTCGTGTCGGAATCGGCAGCATAAAACCCTGAACAGAGCATCGCCAATACCAATAAAGTCACTCGGAACTCAGTTATGTCAACTTCCGAACTGTACAAACTTTAGGGTGTAAGAAATCGGAGAGTCCACTGTAATCGTCTGTGAATGAAAGAGGGCCATCTATACGTGGATTCTGTCCTGAGTTCTGGACATGACCCACTAGCAGACCACAAGCACACCTAAAAAAAAGACAGGTTGGCAGGATGGAGCTCAGTCGGAAAAAGCTCAACCATTCCTACACTGACTTCAGATGCCAAACAGACCACTGAGACAATAACCCGGCCCAACTGCCATCTAGTGTTGGAGGTGTGCAAGACGTGTGTGTGTGAAAAGAGGTTTTGTGTGTATGTGTGTGTGTGTATGTGTGTTTGGTGAAGAAAAACATGCCAGCTGTGTGGCATTGAGAGCCATCTCAGAACCCTTGCTGAGTTCTTAATGGCTGTTTGGAGCATGATTCACTAACACCTGAGGGGATGCGCATGAGGTTGTGTTTTATCATGATGACGTGAGGACACGCATGCAAACACACATCTGTAGGAGGCTAGAAAGTCATGCTATACGTGTGAATGATGGGCAGATGAGTAGGAGGAATGAGAAGAAAAAAAACAGATAAGGCGCGAGAGAAGCTAGAAGAAGCAGATGGGAGAATAAATTGAGACGAGGCAACGAGGGACGGGGGGCGGGGGGGGGGGGGGGGGTTGAAGGCGGGGAGAAAGGGAAGTGCTAACTTGCATGATTTCCCTCTTCTCATCTTTTCCTGTATGCGAGGCTACAGTATGTGCATCTAAAGTAGCAATCTGTATGCTTCATATAGCACTATATCCACACTCTTATCACTGCGGGGTGTAAGCAAGAAGGTGGCGGAGTGCTTGAACGCCTTTGTGTTGGTAAACACAATGCAAAAGTGTATGCAAATAATGCGTGGGTGTTTTTCTCGTCTTAAAAGCTGGAAATGACTGAATTATTTCTTAAAACTGCTACTTTGACCCAAAATGTGTTGACAATACTCATGTCAAGTGGTCATTTGCGGTATTAAGCTGGAATAGTCACAACAGTGCATGGTAGGCTGCTATTCAAAAAGAGTGACTTGGGTTTACATACGGAAGGCGGTGCAAGGCGGTGCAAAAAAATAAATAAATTATGGAACTGTCACTGACATTGCATGACATGATGCGGTGCCTCCAGCATAAACACACATTTGTTTTGTTCCTTTTCTTTATGCACAGTGGAATTGGAATCTCTGACACCCCAGTCTTACAGACTGAGACCCGTCCACACGGAAACGCCTCTGGGATTTTCACATCCACACTGCGTCAGATTAATAAATAGTCACATCCAGACGGGAACGGATCACTAGGTGAAATGCATAAAAGGCACACCTACCTGTGGCGCTGTAAACAGAGACAGAACCAGATGACGCCGAAACTGTAGAAGAAGAAAGAACGCATGTGCATGAAGTCCGCTTTGCAGGGCTTGTCTAGACTGACGACGAAGTGGAATTATTTCTGCGAGTCATTTTGGACAGTAAGACAAAATGAGAATATCGACTGGGGTGAGTCATGCCAGTGGAAATATTCAGAAAATGTATTATATTGCAGTGTGGCCTGCTCACTTCTGGTCAGGTGACGGCGACGGGGCGGTGGTGTCACTGTTTTCAGAAATTAGCGGCTTTTCAGATTTTTTCCACCCAATCTGGAAGCCATTTTGAAAAAATACAATTTCAGCGTACCCACAATGCCATTTCTGTGTGGATGAAAGGCCGAAATGCCAAACTTTGCCGTTTGACCTGAAAACGTTTCTGAGTGGACAGGCTGTAAGTCTATCTCCTTTCAAACTACAAGTGTCTTTTTTAAAACTAAACAACAGCTGGCACTTTAATTTCAGAAATGAAATAGAGGTCACTTTTGTTAAGTTTTTAATAAAATACAAGCCAAATGTCTTTTAAATAATCTCTTGTCTGTACTTGTTTTGTTAATTGTTTTCTTTAAAAAGGAGCGGGGAAAAAAATCATGAATACATTTTTTTATGAAAAAAAAATCTGACATTTTACTTTTAGACCATATAACCCAGACCTAATTTGGAGGGTTAAATTGCAGTAGTAAAAACAGTACATGGTATGCTGATATGATTTGGGTCTGGCCAACCCCAAAAAATGCTATGGAATTTAATAATTGATACATTTTTAACAGGTTGAGTGCTTCCTTAGCTTGACGTGCATGCTCTACTTCAGTAAGTAGTTTGGTTCTTTTTTTTTTTTTAAGGATTTTTATTTTATATGCAATTCTTGCCATTTGAATTTTCAAATGTTTCAATTTTTTTCGGTTTGACTAGATCAGGGGTGTCAAACTCATGTCATGGAGGGCCGAGACACTGCAGGTTTTCTTTCCAGCCAGTCACTAAAGCAGGTGATTTTAATGATCAACACCTTCAGTTTGAGGGAAGGAGCTTATCAATTAAATCACCTGCTGAAGAAACTGGTTGGAGAGAAAACCTGCAGCGTCTCGGCCCTCCAGGGCACGAGTTTGACACATGTGGACTAGATGATGGGTAACTTCCTCTTACACATGTAATAAAGTGAAGGATGTTAGGGAGCACAAGCTATGAAGTCGGCTTGATTTCAATGCCTTGCCTACCAGGTGCCTTTTACACTACGCCCCAGTCACACATTAAAAAGGTGAGCAGTTTTACTTCATTTTCAAATTTTATATTGTTTTATGATACATTGGTTGACGTCTTTTTACACTTGCGCAGCAGTTAGAATGCATGGCAGTTAAAGTGTCAATTAAACCTGTACAGTTTTTTAAAATGGTGACGGTTTGACACTGAAACAGATTACGGTATTTGTATTTCGATAGTTTTTTCCCAGCAGGAGAACAAACAAATGAAGTTAATGGCTATCCCTCAATGGATTACCGTATGTTCAGTTTTAAATAGGTTCCAAATAAAGGCTGTAAATCAATCACTTCATTAATGCCCGAATGCTGCCAATGCAAAAAACTTTCCACTGAAACAATTAATGAGTACTTTATTTAACTTTGCAATTATAGCATTTAAGATCATTTTCCTACATTTAATTCTGGCTTTATTCCCATGGTTATCCCTCCTCGCCTACCTGTTCTTACATTTCATTGCTGTTTGTTGACCCCAGGCTCTTTCAATGCTGCCAACGTGCGTGCGTGTGAGTGTAGTTTCTTTGTATATCAGTCATTACTTCCATGTAAGCCAGTGGTTGGCAGCCTTCAGCATCAAAAAAGCCATTTTGCCTCCTCTTCCAGCAAAAAAAAAAAAACAGTCTGGAGCCGCCAAACATTTCACAGCTTATAAACTTGTCGAAATTGTAATTTTTTAAAAATGTTACCTGTTACCTGTTATAAAATTTAACAAAAGTGCAGCCAGCATGTGTAGGCCTACTCTGAAATCATTTAAGCACTGAACTCTATAAGCCTTTTAAGTGGTGAAAACAAAATGTAGCCAACTTTAACATAAAAAAGCTCACCAGAGTTCACGTTTCTGCATATGAGTGATGTTTGCTAAATAGCGTTGAGCCCGCGCTGAATTCTCATTAATAACCATTCTATTGGTCCTGTCTTTGTCTTTGCATAGAGAGGCATTTTTTTGATGTTCTCAATTATTTCTTGTATATTTTTTGTAATTCGGACAAAAGATGCTCCGATATGTTTAGGGAACGATTCTTTCATGTATTCTCCATCATCAACGGCTCCCCCCTCCTTCCTATCTCATGTGCAGCCCAGAGTTGCCAACTTGGCAATTTATTTGCGAAACCCCACGACTTTCCAAACCTTCTTGGTGACTTATTTTCCCAAAAGCGACTAGCAACCAATGTAGGGACTGGTACTTGAAGACGTAAAAGTGAAAGCATGTATTGTTCTGCAGTTGTTGCCGAGAGATCTGCACGCCTCGCCACAGTCAGCTTCCACGGCACACTGTTTGTCTCGCCCAGAGTCACCACCTCAGCGATTAGCGTGTCACAGGCTCCGAACATATAGCTACAGTGCGCTTCTCATTATAAAACATACTGCTATGCTCTCGTCAATTCGTTTTATTTTACTATGCAGTAACTTGCTTCAGACTGAGCTCCAAACTCCATCTCCAGTGAGACTCACTGCTTACACTAGCTCACCATCCCTTCCTTGCTCATGGGTTGCCGACCCCTGATCTAAGCCTTTGAGGCCTGTAATTAACTTTAGCTTTGATGCCCCACACTCACAGACACTAAGACAAGCAGCATCTTGTTGGTGCAGCAGTACACAGGGGCTGGGCACACGCAAACGTTTCAGGTCAAAACGGCCAAGTGTTTTATCGTTTCAGCCTCTCATCCACACCAAAAAGGCGTTCTGGGTGTCCCGAAACAGTATTTTTTTTTTAAACGGCTTCCAGAGTGGGAACATCTGAAAAAGGCCACTTGTCGTTTCCGTATAGACGAGCAATCCGCTGCTTTTTGAAAACGATGAGGTCACCGACCGGTCGCCGCCCCGTGACCAGAAGTGAGATTTAACGACGAGCCAACATATCTGAATATTTCGGGTGTCATGACTCACCGCAGTAGACATTCTCCTAGTATTTTCTTCTTATACTCCCAAAACGACTTGCAGAGGTAATTCCACTTTGTCGCAAGTCTAAACGAGCCGTGGAAAGCGGAAGACGACGGACTTATGCGCATGCGTTCTTTCTTCTTCTGTAGCATGGTGTGTCACGTGGTTCCGTATGCGTGTCTGTTCACAGCGCCACACGTAGGTGTGCCTTGTATTACACAGTTTTCACGCCGGTCACGCGTTCCCGTCTGAATGCAACTATTTACTAATCCGGCACAGTGTGGAGACAAATTTTGTGTGGTGTTTTCGGGAAAAACCTCACACCTCTCAGGCTAATTGCTGCCTTTAGCTCTGTGTGTGTGTGTGTGTGTGTGTGTGTGTTCGACAGCTGTTTGATCACAGCAGTTCAACTTTACACATCTCTCACTAATATTAAATCAATGAAAGACTCTGTCTTGACAGGTGCGTACAGTACGGCAGATGTAGCCATGCCATTTACTCAGTATCTCAATAACACAAGCACATTAACATGTCTCTTGACCAACACACACGCATGCAAGTATAATGGAATTCAGCAAAGGTACAAACTGTTATTGATTTTTCTTGTTTTTACTCCATCTTCAAGTGTGAGAGGGTGAATTTGTTATTTAATATATTGATTAAACGCCAAGATCCAATGTTAAGGCTTGTAGTCTGCAGCTGTAACGCAGTGTGTGCGTTTGTGTGGTGTTTAAATGTCTATTCCATGTTAGCAATAACAGTTAACTTGAATGTGTGAATGCTATTGTGTGTCTCTTCTTCTGCATGTTTTTATTGCTTTTAACAGCGTGAATGGGGGGGAGAGAACATTCAATTTCAATCACACAACAAAATATGCAGCTTCTTTGTTGTTGTTGTTAATTAAACTATTAAATTTGCCAATACATGAAGATGAATTTCCCTGCTGTGGATTAATAAAGTACTACTATACTAACACAATTTTGCACACAAAACCATTTGCCTAAAGGAAAAATCATATAAATAAGATGATAAAGATAAAATTATAGCAAATCAGGGCTGTCAAAGTCAACGCATTAGTAACGTGTTAACTGAAGTTTACTGGAACGGCACTACGTTTTTTGACACGTGATTAACAAGCGCGCATTCTGTTTGACCCTCGGCCGATGCCGTAGTTTGAGAAACCGCAGCGGCAGCAGTTGTTGTAGACCGAGAGGTGGGAACAAATGTTGAGAAGAAATGTGCAAAGAAAAAGGTGTTTTGAATATCACGTTTCACTACACTCTTTTGAAAAACATGCACCGGAATCACCTGTCTGGCCTGGTGGCACTTGACAGATAAGGAGTGGAAGAAAAGGCTGCATTTAAAATTAATTAATGCATTTGCTGTTCAAGGCTGTGAAAACGACCTTAATGTTGACATTGTTACAGACAGTAAATTTAAATTAAAAAAACAAAAAACAATCCTGCCACTCACCAATGTCACATATTCACACACACAAATTGATCTATGACCATGTCAAATGAGTAGTCCGATCCCAAAAGTATTTTGCATGCCCATTTTCTCCAATTTTAGCTTTTATTGGATGGACTTTTATTGGATTAGGCATCTGACTCGCATTTGTTTGTTACAAAAGCCAAACAATATTGTTGGTCATGCCGTGTAATAAAGTAAATTCAGTAATACTTTGGTTGCATTATTTTCAATGCTTTCGAGAGCTATTCTCATAACCATATTCAAGTCCACAAATTAATGTTTGTAACAAAAGCTTAAAAGCTGTAACAAAAGCTTATTATTATTACAAAAAAAGGTCGGTAACAGATCGGATCTGCAAGACTTTTAAAAAATGGGATCAGGTCGGAAGCCAATGTGGATCGGGACATCCCTAGTCTCTACTTGGTAAGTCCTCACTCAGTCCTTCTATCAATCTATCTTCCATAGTCTCCCATAATGTGGAAAATACTTCATCTTTTGCATGATTGCATCCCATGTTTTTATGTAGGAATTCTAACATAATCACAACATTGCTTAAAAGGAGCATTATGTGTCAGATATTATTTCAGATTCACTTATAAAACGACAAGCGATGTCTTCAGTCAGTAAGACAACAAAATTGTGTGGTCCAACGCAAATAATATATAATGATCGTGGGAAGATCCCACATATCACTGGAAAGATTTGGTTGTCCTGGAAAGGATTCTGTATGGAAACCCAGCAGCTTTCTTGAGTGAGCAAATGCCGCCATCTACTGTCCAAAAAGCACATAAGCAGGAAGTCCTCGACTAACGAATCATGCTGGCTAGCACACAACCACAGTTGCTACTTTTGTACGTGTTTAGGGCAGGCAGGCTGCTAACGCAGAAGACAAGCAAGAAGCGTCTCTTACCGTGCGAAGCACCGATGACAGACGTCTTTGGCTACTTTGTTGGACACACAGCTCGCCAGGGGTTCGCAGGAGAAGATCAACTGGCCAACTTTAATGCCAGTTGTCGCCCGCAGGCCGTTACCTTTGCCCGGGCTTACAAACCGTTCCAACCTGGATGCCATGATAGTCACGTTTATACAAGCCCGCGCGATCCGACAGACAAATGTTTAAGCACGCACGATGTATGCTAGCTACGCGATGACGTCATACACGTATAATCGCGTAACACGTCATCACGTATTTCCTCCTGTCTACGTCCGATGTGTTTTCCAGTTTGGGGAATGCGCTAAGATTAAGTGCTTTAAAACATTAATTGCCCCAAAAAAGTACAGTATTTACACAGGTTGTATTTCTAATTTGATGGAAAGACTTACTTTTAATGCTTAGATGCTTAGACGCACCCCTCAGTGTGAATTACTGCAGTTCAACGCAACAAACTGAAACTAGAGTAACAAAAGTATTTCTTGATTAATTACGTTGTGTTTTCTCAGTTTAATTTAAGATGTACTGCATTGTCAAAGTTGTATATAAATGTTCGGCCTTGCTTTTGTGTGAATGTTCAACCTACAATTTCAGAGAAAATGGGAGTGACGCTTCTCTGGAACCATTGCTCACAATTCCAGTAAGACTTTTCCAAATGAGGAAGTGTGCTCACGGTGCTATACACGGTGCCCATATCCGAGTTGGATCTCAACTGTAATCAATTGTCTGCTCGGATCAAAAGAGAAAGGAAAATACACTTGATTTAGTCAGGATGTTTGCCCTTCTTTTTCTTCATTTTGGGAATATAGCAACCTCAGCAGCTTTCTCTGGTAAGAACTGTGAAATGTACTGCAGTGTAAACAGATATATTTTAAAAATGCACTGTAGATGGATTGTAACGTGTAGCCATAACATGGAACATGTTTAAGCCTGGAAAATGCCATGAGATAGAGTAAAAACATAAAGATACATCATATTTCACGTGTTTTCAGATGTTGACATGGACTGTAACATACTTTCACTTGTTTACATTGGAACGTTCCATGTCACACGTGTCATAATGCTGACATATTCAGTGTAACATTGTAACAAGCGACATACAGATGATTTATAAAGCACTGTAACATGTTGACATAACATGGTGATAGATTGTATCATGCATTGTCACATCTAGAAATGACATGTAGATGGTATCATGTTACATGTACGTAATGTTTACTACAAGTTTACATGTGTACACATGACAGGTCGAGTGTAACATATACTGTAATATAATGACATATGAAGGGTGACATGAAGACTTAATAGACAGTGTTGGGCAAATTACGTTTAAAAAGTGAGTTATTTTGTTATAGTTACTAGTTATTTTCCTGAAAAAGTAATTGGACTAATAGTCGAATTACTCCTTCATAAATCTAATTAATTACCAGGGAAAGTAATTATTGCGTTTCATTTTTGAAAACACTTCAAATATGTAAAATAATTTGTAGTTAGCTGTGTAGTGGCGTGTTCCTTTGAGAGATGTTTCAGGAGACTAAGGCTGAGCTTGTGACTTGACATTCTCCACCAAAATGCTAGGCGGAAGTGTTTTTCTGACTGGTTTGTCATGTTGACAAGTTATTTAGTTTCCTGTATAGTAGTAGTGAACAATGGCGACTGAAGCAACATCCAGATCGTGATATAAATAACAGTGCATAATAACGCGCCACGTTTCACTGTCAGTAACAGCGTTGTAACTAGGGATGTCCCAATCCAATCTTCAGGATCGGGATTGGCTGCCGAGCCACTGTATTTTGAAGATCGGATAATATCGGCTTCCGCCACAAGATCGGGCCGATCGGATAATATCGGCTTCCGCCACAAGATCGGGCCGATACGGTTGTCGTATGACGTTCGTAACGCTGGGCCACACTCCAACATGGTAGGTGCTGTAATGCGCCTCAAAGCTGGTTGCCACTCGACTCTCACCACCCGCGAGAAGACATGTCGGCGGCAATTGTATCTTTAGTGAATGGACTTTTATAGGCTCTATTATGGGATTAGGGACGTGACTCAGAGGTTTGTTAAAAAAGCCAAACAATATTGTTGGTTATGCTGTGTAATAAAAAAGTACATTCAGCAATACTTTGGTTGCATTGTTTGTAACGCTTTGAAGAGCTATTTTCATAACCATATTCAGTTCCACAAACAAAAGCTTATTATTAAAAAAAAAAAGACAATTTAAAAAAATCATATCGAATCCGAAGCTAAAAATTGTGGACCAGGACATCCCTAGTTGTAACGTTTGAAATAGTAATTAACTGTATTACCCGTGACCAGAAAACAATAACCCCATCAGTAATGAGGATATTTTTAACACCGTTACTCCCAACACTGGTATTAGATGGTAACATATACCGTAACATAAAGCGTTGATAGCGCGTAGACAGATTTTGTCACATTGACGTGACATAAAAGGTCGATAAGTTGTATCAAACCTATAATTTTGCTGAATGTGAATGTAGTGTGACATGTGTACAGTAGATTGTACTTTGTAGGGTAACACATAGACTGTGTACAGTAGATTGTAGCATGTAGGGTAACACGTAGACTGTGTACAGTGGATTGTAGCATGTAGTAACGTGAATCTACCCTAACAGGAGTGAATCTTGATTGTACCAACAACTATGAGCATCTGATGTCTTGTCACTTTGACGCTCCAAATTGCACTGACTACAACGTGACCCTGTTGAGCCTTGACGGGTATGGGTGAGTTTGCAAAACCAGTCTATTTACATGTATGCACTGGTTGTGACCGGCAACCAATGCACAATATTCTTTATGTACAGTATGCCTTTAAAAAAGACTTGAATGCATTACAGTATCTCATCCATCAGTGCTGGTAATAAGATTATGATGATTGATTTTGTTTTGTGCTCCACAGTGAGAAGTACTGTCTTCCTGTGCAGTGTGCAAGTGGAAAATGCTGCTGCTCCATCAATATGTTTCTGATATTACACGAGAATCACATGGCATCTGTACGTAGAGGCGACAAATATGTGGAGTCCAAAAACATCAGCATTAAATACAGCTGTGAGTTCACAACGCACACAACACCCAGTCTCTCATTTCCTCATTTACCCTGAAATGACTTGTCATGTTGCAGTAAAACCCAACGCCCCAACCATCGTCTCAGTGAAGGAGTCAAATGGGAATCTTCGGGTGGCGTGGATGCCGAACATTGAAAAAGCCCACTTAAGAGAACAAACCAGGACAAATGTGACTTATCACAAAAAAGGAGACACAAAAGAGGTCAAATTAATGCTGCCTGTATCACTTAACAATAGGCTTCAAAAAAATTGAATGTTTATTTTCCTTGCTCTTACCAGGTGTCTGAAATGTCCGTAATAACTGCAGATGGGCTGAGTTATCTTGAAATACTCGGTGACCGTTTGGAGCCAAGTACAACGTACGTGTTCACTGCGCAGAACTTCCTGATGTGGGGCAGCCCGCCAAGCAACCGCAGTGATGTGTACGAATTCACGACCTGTGAGTTTTCATCCACGTCAAAATGTCACCTGGCCATGGCAGTTTTCAAAGTGTCAGGCAGCTTGAGAAACATAAGGAAAACCCTCTTTTTCAAATCTGCTCAGCTGACTTCTCGTTATGTCAAAGCCAAAATGAATTGTTTTTTAGTTCCCACAGTGAGCGAGTGATCAGAGCATGGGTCGAGCAGAATGCTCCACAAAATATTCTCCAGAAAATCAGCTTTTCAGGGAGTAAGAGAGGCTGCAATTGGATTATATTCTGGCTCACTGTGCCACACTGTGAATACTATTCTAATGTTTCAGCATCACAAGGAAATGATTGAAACCTATTATATGCTATGTAACTTTTGTAACTCCACAGCACCAGCACGCGAGGGCCTCCTGGTGGCAGTCATTGTTAGCCTCAGTCTGGTGGCGGTCATTGCCACCAGTGGGATGTATGGCTGTTACGTGAAGTATGTTTTCCCTCCTCCTTCGTAATAGGTACCGCAGAGCTTGTGTGTGTTCATATGTGGCTCCGTATTATTTTAGGTGCCGAGCCAAGTACTGGGACTCAGTCGTCGATTATCAAAAGTCAAAACTTCTCGATTTAAATCCGAGTGAGCAACAGGTGAGAAATGAGATCGTTTGTTGACCTTACGGCCACATGAACTTTGACCGTCCACTTGACTCTTTGAATACTTGAATGGACAAAGAGTTGATGAAGATTTGTTGTTGTTGTAGGTTTTGAAGTCTACGCCCCCCATCATCTCATCCATCTATGTAGAGCCCCCGACCCTAGATGACATCAAATCATGGTTAGTATAGTGATCCCACTTAATTCCCTATTCACAATTGTTGACTGACTAGCAACCAGTCCAAAGTGTAGTCTGCCTTTCATCCTAAGTCGGCTGAGATAGGCTCCATCCCAGATAAACAGTACAGAAAATCAATGGATGGAGGACATTTCTTGTGGCCATTTTATCTAACCAAACATTTTGCTTGCAGGTCAAAAGGGTCCCTTGACAGCAGCATCGAGAGCCTTCTTCAAAGCAGTGGAATCGGCAACAGTCCAACTTCTCTCAGTTACACTCACACAGAAGCTGCCGACATCATCGAGAGTGTCCAGGAGGCGCTCAGCAAAGCCCTCGTGAACATCAACCCGATGTCACAATCAACCAACCATCCCCTGACCAGCAGTCTACCGTCCACTCGCCTCAGTCCCTGTTGTGGCGAGCAATGTTCAGGAACATACAGATGTCAAAATAAAACAACATACTCCTTCATCAGGCCCAGCTTCCCCACCCAGATAAAGACTGAACAGTCCCAGCCTGGAATGCTGTGCCACTCTGACTACCAAGAAGTGGGCGGCACTTCCACCTGCCCCGACAGGCAAGCGTCAGCTTGCGAAGACATCGTGTTACCAACTGTGGTCTCTTCTTACATTTTGACTGACACATCTCACCAGCAGGGCAGCCGAGACTCTGGGAGATTTTCAAACTCTGACGCGTCCTTGAGCTGCAGCAAAACAAGCCTGAATGGAGATGTTGAATCCAGAACGCAAGAAGGACAAGAGAGCTGCAAGGAAAAGTTTGTGGGTGCTGATGATGGCAGTCTTCCAGTCAGTTGCAACTACCAAACGTTTCAGGGTATAAGCAGGTACTCTGACATTGCGTTTGCTGACTGGAAAAACAGTGAAAAAGATGAGAACTTGAGAAAGTTTCTAGAAAAACCATTAGAAGATGCAAGTAAAGTTGATCAAGCTCACAGCTTCCTGCTTGCACGATCACAAGACAGTCTTCCACTGGATGCCGACTACCGAGCATTTCAGGATCCAGTGAAGCAGCCTGTTATTGAGATTACAGACCAGAAATGTGTTGAGAAAAAAGAGGAGTTGAAGAAGATTCTCGACAAAAGATTAGAAAATGCCAGTAAAGGTGATGAGGCTCACAGGTTCATGCTTGCAAGATCACAAGACAGTCTTCCAGTGGATGGCGACTACCGAGCATTTCAGAGTCTAGTGAAGCAGCCTGGTATTAAGACGGCAGACCAGAAAAGTGTTGACAAAAAAGAGGACTTGAAGAAGATTCTAGACAAAAGATTAGAAAATGCCAGTAAAGGTGATGAGGGTCACTGCTTCATGGTTGCAAGATCACAAGACAGTCTTCCAATGGATACCCACTACCAAATCTTTCAGGGTAATAGGAGGCACTACCAACAGAGCGAGCAAGTGTTACCAGCCGTGGTCTCGTCTGACATGTTGACTGACACATCTTACCAGCAGGGCCGCCAAGACTCTGGGAGATTTTCAAACTATGACGCATCCTTCAGCTGCAGCAAAACAAGCCTGATTGGAGATGTTGAATCCAGAATAGGAGAAGGACAGTGGAGATGCAAGGAGGTGTTTGTGGGTGCTGACAATGGAAGTCTTCCAGTCAGTTGCAACTACCAAGCGTTTCAGGTTTTAAGGAGGCACTCTGACATTACATTTGCTGACCCCAAAAGCAAGAAAGTAGAAGACTGGGAGAAGTCTTCAGAAAATCAATCAGAGGATGCCAGTCAAGGTGACAAGGGTCACAGCTTCATGCTTGCAAGATCACAAGACAGTCCTCCAGTGGATGTCCACTACCAAGCCTTTCGGGGCTTAGGGAAGCACTCAGGTACAGTAGCCCCAGTGTCACCTGACCAGAGTTACAGATGCCTCCCTGAGCCTCAAGGACCTTTTTTGGTCTTTGCTGACCAGCCACATGAAATTATCACTGAGAGCGGCTACAAAATTGTGTAGCGTGGGTTGTTTTACTGCATGTGCTTTTGGCCCTGTGTATTTCTAACTTACACTAGTGTGATTGTGTGTGTTTGTAACTACCTGAAGCACTTCATATGAGAATTTGAATCAGATCCGTAGGCCTTGCAGTGAAAGAACTGTTCAACAGGAGGGTGTGATTAACTGTATGGGCCCATTTAGAACAATATACGGTCAGATAAAATAACTGTGTATCCATATTTTTATTCCTACTGGCACCAAAATACTGTATAATGTACAGTAATGTAGAGCTGCTCATTTTATGGAAATCAGTGCTGTGAACTAAGCACTGTACTAAGTACAGTAGCTGACAAACTGGGGTGAAAAGGATTTCCTATGTTCTAAAATGAATCTCTGTCTTCAGCCTGGGAAATGTGACTCCTTAAAGACGTTTCACGTCACAGCCAAGTAAAGAGTCAGCAACAAGTCACCATTGTGCAACGTACTTCCTCACTCACTACTTCTCTGAAGCGGAGGAGTCATGTCCATAAAAATCCACGTATTCATAACAGAGACACGTGTAATTCAAACTAACTTACCAGTCCTGTGTTTCTATTGATGATGTCATGAATAAAGTGACAATAAACATTCATTAGACGCTTCATCTGCACAATATCATGACATCCAATACAAGAGCTGAATCACAAATCTGCCTTTTCAAGTTTTTTTAAAGGTTGTTCGTGTGTGTGTGTGTGTGTGACTTCCTGTAACTAGAGGAGACAGTCAAGTGGTGAGGATGCTTGCAAGAGGTGGCGAAGGCCTCTGATTGGCTGATTGGAGGAGCAAAGCCTTCCTTTTCATCTTAAACATCGATGTTATTGCTGACACCCGTATGCACTTGTACACATACTGACACACAACACACCTGAAGCCTTGGACTGAAGCATGCGACCAGCAGGCCGCCTCAGGCTGAGGATGTGGCTGGAGGAACAGATCGAGTCTGGGAAGTATCCAGGAGTCTGCTGGCTTGACAAGGTAGACGCTCATGGATCATAACATTAGGAATACCTGCACAGTTTAATCCAATACAGGAGCTGCATGAAATATTCTCAAATTCACGCAGCGTATATGAATGGCTGTGTCAATCAAAGAGCTTTACTATCTTTGTAAACATACTGTAGCCACACTTTTATCTGTATTTCTACCGCAAGGTAACACAGCGCTTCCTAACTTTTACAGTGCATAAAAATGAACTAAAGTGAGCAATATTACATATTACACAATTTTGGATAACGTCAGTCCAGAGTGTACCCCGCCTGTCGCCCGAAGTCAGCTGGGATAGGCTCCAGCATACCCCGCGACCCTAATGAGGAGAAGCGGCAAAGAAAATGGATGGATGCATGGAATTAAATTCATTATTGATTTTTTAAAAAATTTTTGTCGTGAAATATTTTAGAATTAGTATACTGTGTGCTTAAAATGTATTTCTTTCTTTCTTTGTTTTTAATAATTACTTTACAGTATAGTAAATTACAAATATTATTTTTTAACTAGATGATTGCAATGTCTGAAGACATTACGTGTGAATGCCCAAGCCTAATGAGGTGGTGGAAAAAATAAAATAAGCAAAAAAAAAAGGAATAATAAAAGGGAAAAAAAATATTTAAAAAAAATTAATTTTTTAAATGTGGAAAAATAGATACCTTTAATTGTACAGAACTATTTGATTCTTGAATGGTGTGAATCGGTTGAAAAATGAAGGAGGAGTTAAGCGTCAAAAAGCGGCAGAATAATCATAAAAAGAAAAAAAACATTTTTAAATGGCCTAAAGGGCATTCACACAATTAATAAACTTGTGCGGGTGTACCTAATGTTGAGACCTGTGCAAAAGACGCCTTATTCATTCATTTTTAATGTAAATGTACATTTTTTTACTTCATTTAATTGTGCTGTGCAAAAATGCAATGACCTTTCTCACATGTTGACACAGTAAAACAATAAGTAGGGAGCATTGTTTGGCTCCCATTCCATTTAGTTGCATTTAGTTCCAGTAGTGTGAAAGTATAGAACTGTCCCCCACCCCCCTATATTTTTTAGTTAGTAGTGCTGTGGTAAAGACACTGAGAAATAGTTTTATACAACGCAGCCTTTTTTCTTCTATTTCTGTCTTCAGTCAGAGAAAGTTTTCCAAATCCCATGGAAACACGCAGCTCGTCAGAGCTGGAGTATCGACCGAGACGCCACTCTCTTCAGAAGCTGGGCCATGCACACTGGTAGTAAACATACTGATGCTCCTAAATGATTGTTTCTTAGTGATCTTGACTCTTTTCTCATGATAACGTAAAATAAACCTTGAGCATAACCACATTGCTCCAACAAGACATGAACAAAAGCATAGAGAACCCGTTTAATTCATCTTGCCAAGACATTGTGGACAATTGTACTGTTGACACTTTGTAGGAACAGTTTGGGAAATTAAGACCGTTGTCTGTTCCCAGTGCACAAAGCAAGGCCCATGAAGGCCAGTTTGGGTGAGTTTGGTGTGGAAGAGCTTTGGGATTAACTAGAACAGAGATGGTGAGCCAGCAAACCCTCTCTCAGGTCCAACATCAGTGACCTCTGATTAGTCGTGGATGGTGATACCAAAATATCAACACTCTGATACCAAGGTTTATGACACTGGTATCACTTCTCATACTATAGTATCGAGGGCGATGTATGTTAGAGAGAAGCAGCGAGAATGAATCCTGCGACACTCATTTCAGCCATGCTGTGTTTCTCACCTTTTGCACATTGCAACATTCTAGGAATTGACAAAACTGGACACTTTCATGGGACTTCAACAGAAAGCAAGTTGCTAAATTGCAGGAATTTATTGCTAGAATGTTGCACATTTAACACAAATGGACTTGCAGAGTGCATTCCCTGATTATTTCCAAAACACTACGACTGCTTTTATTCAACATTTTGTCAGAATCAATTATTGAAAAGACTGTTTTAATCACACACACAAAAAAAACGGTCATTCTTATAAATGTTTGTCCAAAATTCCTTCGTAAAACTTCTAATGGAATGTGTTTTTTGGCGGGGAGGGGCGATTTGCTGGAAAACGCATCCTTGTATAACACAACGACTGTATTTTTTACATGTTGTGAGGAGTAAGGAAAATGATCCCACTGGTCACGCTTTGCTAATGGCAAAGCTTTGGTCGCTATCAAAGTGCATGGGGTCATATTGCCCTGACAGCAACACTCAATAACCAAAACATCTCATGAGATCCAATACAAGAGCTATATTAAAAATGGTGCCTTTACAAGTAGGATAATGCTCTCTTTAGACTGGTATTAATTCACCCGTACAGTATGTTTATTATTGTGTCCTTTAACTGCAGGGCGATACCATCCAGGCAAACACCAAGCTGATCCAAAGACATGGAAGGCCAACTTCCGCTGTGCTTTGAACTCTCTGCCTGACGTATGTGAGCTGCGTGAACACAGCAAGAAGAGCGGCAGCGATGCCTACCGAGTCTATAAGATGCTTCCCAGACCACACGCACGCAAGAGAGGTGACTATACACAGCAGAGGGAAAACCTCCGCCCAGGCCGAATGATACTAATTGGCACCAATTTGAAAAAAAGTGAACATACAGTAACTTGTAGCCGCACTTTGACATGGATTCACATCACAGTGTAATACAGTGCTTTCTAACATTTTCTAAAAACATTTGGTTTTCTCACTAAATTTCAGGTAACTCACAAAACCACCAAAAATGATTACAATACATGTATAAAATATTGCTGTCATCACATTAGTGGTTAAC
Organism: Dunckerocampus dactyliophorus; assembly: GCF_027744805.1. Lineage (NCBI taxonomy): Eukaryota > Metazoa > Chordata > Actinopteri > Syngnathiformes > Syngnathidae > Dunckerocampus > Dunckerocampus dactyliophorus. The sequence goes on along the minus strand of NC_072821.1, from coordinate 8,045,058 downwards.
TTCTTTTTACGTTTGTGAGACTTTTTTTTTTTATTAAAAAATACATTTTCCCCAGTTGGCGTGACATTAACAGACGTTTTTTAATACACTTATGAGACCGTTTGTTAAAAACAAAAGTTCAATTCATTATTCAATTCATTAAAGTTAAAAGAGATTTTGAATTATTTTACTTATTTTTACGCATATTTACATTAGGGCTGTCAACCGATTAAAATCTTTAATCGCATTGTGTCCATAGTTAACTCATAGTTAATCGCAGATAGAAGTTTTTATTTATCATAAGTAGGGATGTAAATCTCTTTGTGGTAAACAATTCCATATGTATCTACAGGTTAAGCTACGATTCAAAAACTTGATATTTTGAAAACAGAATGATTTGATACGATTCAACGGTCACATTTGTTGGTGTAGACATGAATCTTACATTATAAAGTAAAGAAGGCAATTCTATAATAGTAGCATTGTTACAGTGTTTTCAAATGTGTAAAGGAGCACATCATATCAATTTTGGAAATATAATAATTATAAAAAATAATGTGCAGTTAGAAATCCCAAGGTATTTCCATGTTTCATTTAAGCGGGGGCGTGTCCACTTTGTCCTACAGTCCTTGAACGCACCTTCTAACTTTCTCCCACGCTGCACAGACATACTATACTGTATTGTCCCCCTTTTTCTTTCACCTCGTATTTGGTCCTAAATGCTTACACTATGTGGGAATGCACAAAGGTTGGATTTGATGACCTTATTGAGTGCTGATGTGCACATTTGTGGTACACAACTCTCTCTATGGCACTGTATTAATTTAGTGCTTTTAATTTGATGTTGTTCCTGCCATAGTTTTACACGATACATAAAAATAAGATAAATTATATCGCTATAATGTACATATGTTTTGCTGATGTGTTGAAAATCTTTCCTAGGGACTAGCTAGTGCGCTGCTAATGCTATTTACATCCATTCTCATCTTTAGTCATGGTCACATTGACACGAGACCCCAAATAGCTGTCTTCGGCTATGCCTGCCGGTAAATAGCAGCTCGTAACCCAAATTTTATCTGGCAGTTCAAAGAAAAAAATCAGCCGCGAGACGGCTCGGATCTAAAAACACTCTTTAATTGGGACACTCGTATGCCAAGGTACCAGTATATAAATGACGATTTAAAAAACACCGGCAGTTATGTACCTTTTCACTTACCTAGCAGTCGATGTACGTACTCCGTGACAAATCAACTCTAAACAGTAGATGCAATAGCTTTGGAGAGGCATCTGACAGGGCTTTGAAGCTAAACTTACCATTCAAAATACATTTTCTTTGTCCATTTCTCCTCAATATTTGTTCCCACTTGTGGGTCCGCATCCTCGAACAGACTATTTCTACTGTTATTATTTCTTACTGGATAAAATATACTGTATATATATATATATATATATATACACACAATAGTTGACTGGTTTTCTCACCCAATGCCATATTCTGTCCCACCACCAGGGTGGTGTCAACACCACTGATGTAATGGTTCATTTCTTGTCCCACGCCCCACCCCTCCAAATCATTTTAGTAATGATTCTTCTAATCAATGTTGGCAATAATGGCCGTGCCAAACCTTCAGCCCCATCTAGCCTGTGCTGTCCTGTCAGGGCTTGTGAGTCAGCAGGCAGATAGCAGCACCATGCAGCAACAAGAGTGGCAACCTCCAAGCACCACTTCATCCACAGATGATGCATCTCCCACTTCATCCACAGATGATGCATGTCCAAGTATTCCTCCTGCACAAGGTGAAAGGTTATTTTACTTCTCCAGACCAGGCGTATAGTTTTAGTTTTGATGATTGATGCTGACGCTTGTCATCTTGTGCAGACACGTGGGAGGACCTGCATGAGCAGGACCAGGCTGGATGTGAGGTATCACGGCAGCATTTCGAAGCAGTCAAATGCAACAATATAGCTGTGTTTTTTGGTGGTTTTTTTGCAGTTATTGGAGCACTTTAGCAGTGCTGATCCAACCAGCAACCAGACTTGGGCTCAGAAAGGATGGAGGTCACACCCACTGTGGGACCACTGGCACTGTAGGACCACACTTCACTATGTACACAAAGCTGTGTTGTTATGGTGATCGTATGACTTGTCCGTAGGTGTGAATGTGAGTGTGAAGGTTTGCCTGTCATTGACTGGTGACCAGTCTAAGTCAACTACTATAGGCTCCAGCATATTCTCAGATATAAGGACAAGTTAGTATATACTGTAGTCTTTGGCAATTTTCAAGAGGGTATTTGCTGCATTCCAGTAAACAAACAAGATGACTGAATATGTCAATAAATGCATTAGAGGTGCATTAAAGTGAATATGCTATTAAGATAATCGTTTTGTGTGTGTGTGTTGTGCTTTTCAGGTTCAGCTGATGATAACATCTTCTCTCTGCATGCAGACACCTACAGTGACCTTTTGGCTCCAAACTGCAGTAAAGAGGTGTCAGACTGGTCCATACATCAGCAGACAATAATGCTCTGATGGCACAAAGCTCAATAAAACAACACTGTGCGCGTGCGTGTGTGTCACATACCTGCTTTTTCTCCACTCTTAAGTGCTTCTGAAATGGAAGATGAGACGTGATCTTGTTCCAAGCCAAGCGTTAGATCATTTTGCATCACACTTATTAAATGACTCCTAGCTTGCAGCACCGCAGAAAAAGATTTTTGACATCATTGTGACTGCAAAGACAGTACAATATATTGCATTAACACCTTACATGTTCATTTGAAAAGCATGTATCTCATTTGAGAAATTTTATTTTTTTAAAATAGAAATATTAATTCATTTACTACTGCTGAAGGGTATGTAAGTATAAATTTATTTTTTTTTTAATCCCACATTTGGAGATACATGCATTTAATTGGACAGCTAACTCTATTCATGCTTACAGCACATTTTAAATTGGACTGAAACGTCTTACATGATCAGGTTTTCAAATATGTAGCTGTCCAATAGAAAGCACGTATTGCCACATTTGAGAACATGTATTCTTTGTTATTTTACTAACATTAAATAAATAAATTTGTCCTGTTTGGAGGCGGGTTCTAATTGGACAACTACAATAATCATGTTTTCAATACATTTAAAAATGTGAACTTTAACAACTTCTTTGATCATGTTTTTAAATGATTGCAATTCAATTAAAAACATGTATTTCCACATTTGAAAAACTTTTTTTCAATGTAAATAATGATTGTTGGGCTGGTTTTACATGCAAATTTAAATCCCACAAAATGTGTACATACTTGGTTTTAATTGCATGGACATTTACAGTATTCAATTAAGTTTTCAATACTTTTTCAATTTTGGACTTTTAAACACCTTCCTTGTTTATGTTTTTAATACATTGCCGTTCAATGACAAACATGTATCTCCACATTTGAGAAAATTGGCGCGTTTTTTTATTTCATTTAAATAATATTCATTTATTGTCTACTGTTTGGAGGCTGGTTTTACATAAAAATAAAAATGTTGGCGATACATGGCTTAAACTGGACGTGTTCAATGCTTTAAATTACCTTATATCTTATGTTTTTTTAATACAGTATATGGTTAATGATAAACATATCTATTGATATATAAACATGCCTACAAAAATTAATACATATTTTTAAAATCAAAATGTGATTTTTTTTTTTTTACAAAAAAAAAGACATTAAAAAGTGGTAAATGTTTAAAGAGGGACGACACGGGTGGTAAAACAACACATGACATTTATTTCCCCATTGCACAAAAAAAAGGATGGAATTTCTTAATAAGCAACATATCATGCAGTGTTTAGGGAAAAAAAACCCTGCTTCCATAACTTTGTAATTCACACAATAACTAAAAACACATATTGACTTGAAAATATAAAAATAATGGATCATTACTTCTTTTTTTTTTAAATTGTTGGTTTACATCATGAAACAATAAATGTGACTTTCAAAAGGGATTTATTTCTTCTCTTGAAGTAACATTCAACTAGTCCTCTAGCACAGCCTGCTGTTCACATGTTGTATTGCGACTCAGCACATATGGGTGGGGACAAAAATAGGAATCACTTTCTACACAAGAAAAACATTTAACATAACATACCTTACTAAAAAAAATGGCCTTACAAAGCCTTAAGGGAAATACTTGTCACCAGGATTGTTTTTTTCTGAGGTGATCTTGGAACAAACAGATCTCTTTTAATACAAAGACTCTGGCTGGTATATTCTTTTTTTTTTTCTTCTTTTTTTTTTTAATATCTTGCCTGGTACAGACACTTAACACCATAATCGACAACATGTTTGCTGGCTTTATGATACAGTTACATTCTGTTGTACACACCACAGGATGCACATGAGAGACACACATCGCATGCATTGAATTCAAGACTATTACCATTGAAACATCCTGCTTTGAGCAATGGAGGACAGAATGTGCACACTGGTTCCCTCCCGCTGAGTGTAATAGTTAACATTCACACTATATTATTTGCTCTCTTTAAGGCCTTTCTTTAAAACTTTAAATGAAACAGAAGCAGCTTCCTGAAGCAATGTTACAACAATCAATGTGAACAACATGGAGTTGGATGTGATTTTAGGTCCAATGAGAAAAATAAGAATGCAAATAAAACTGCGCTAACAAAAAATAAATCTTTTAGGAGGCCTGACAAGTGCAAAATTACCGTATTTTCCCTAAATAGTGGCCTTTGCTTTAATAGGAGGATGCACTGAGCATCGGCTTGAGAAATACAGTGGTGTGAAAAAGCGTTTGCTCCGCTCCTGAGTTTTTTTTTTTGTATGATTGTCACACTTAAATGTTTCAGATGATCAAACAAATGTAATTATTAGTCAATGACAACACAACGGAACACAAAAAGCTTTTTTTTTTAAATACATTTTTTATCATTAAAGGGAGACAAAAAAAAAAAATCAAAAACCTACATGGCCCTGTGTTGTTGAAAAACTGCATTTTGTGTTCAGTTGTGTTGACTCATAGTTAAATTTGTTTGATGATCTGAAACATTTAAGTGTGACAAACATGCAAAATAAGAAATAAGAAAATAAGAAAATAAGAAAGAAGAAAAATAAGAAAAATAAGAAAATAAGAAAAGATTTAAAAGAAAAAAAGATAGATTTTGGAACAAAATGTCATCTCCTCAAACAGTGGCCTTTGCTGTAATGCTTCAATTTATCGTCTGGTGCGTCCTTGATTATTATTTTTTCAAATTAAATAAACAAAATTAAATGCCAAACCTCAAATAGATTTCACATACACCATTATTAAATGTTTTGTCTTCCCCCTTTAGCCAATAAACAATAATGCCAATAAAAAGCAAAATGAGAAAATGTAAGTATTTTTTTTTCACTGATCAAATACTATTCATTTTCCACTGCTGTAAGGTATAAAAAACATTTTTAAAAAAGGAAAACAAAATACGCCAAGTCTCGCTTAATTGCTCGGTGAAACCAACGAACTGTGAGCTTTTCCACCAAATGTATTATTGAAACAACAATAAAAGGATGATCTCAGAAACTGCTTATGTGTCCAATCAACAGATAAGCATGTCTAGCGCCACCCTTATTGGAGGATACGCACACCTTCTCGCAAAATAAACGCCTGGTGTGTAAGATGAGTGTAAATATACTATTTGAGGGAAATACGGTATCATGGCACTCAGTAGAGAGCATACATTGGTCAACAATCCTAATTTGAATGAGCACCAAATGGTACACTGTCCTCCTGTATGTGCTTGAATTTTATGGTAAACTCATTAAGCTTACCCCCCCTCCCCCCCAAAAGGTTTTGGTGTAACCCTGCTGACAACCAAAAAAAAAACAACAAAAAAACACAGAGGGGGGAAAAAAACTCCTCGGTGGAGGTAAAAAGCATGAAAAGCCTGTGAAGGTGGGCATTCACTCGGCCCATAAAGGGGGAGAACACTGAACACTGGTATCCATGCTACTTTGTTTTGTTTTAGTTCCTGGCTGGCATGTTGCCTTTGCAAATAAAAGCAAGAATCTAAAAATACGAGTCTACTAAGCTCAATCTTCGGCCTTTGCTAATAAAAATCATTAAAAAAAACAATAAGAACATGACGACAGATAAGGAAGTTGACAGTTTATTAAAATTCTACATGACTGAATCTAAATGAGTATAAAAAAAGCGTAACTCCTAAGCAGGCGTGAGTGTACATTGTATGGTCCAGTGTACTCTACTCAATTCAAGTTTTTTTATTATTAGAAAACAGCAATATTAGACCCTGAAGGCAACTCAGAGGATCGTTAGATTTCTCTGAATGAAAACAAAAATAAACTTAACTTGCCCCCCCTCCACCTGTCCTTTGTTAAACCTCCGAGAATATAAGACGGAAACAGAAAGTTCCAAATCTGCAGCGTGGCCCAGCCACCGTGAGGTCCGTTTGCAAATGCGATAATAAATACAGGCATCCAATGTGGGCTACGAGAGCAAAAATAGTCGTTCCTCATGCATACACACAAGCATACGTCTGACTTACTGAGATGATGAGCGTACTAAAGCCTCCTCTTCCTCCTCTATTAACTGGTACTCTTTACAGTGCAACAGCATGGCAGCAAATGGATAGCAGTGCTTTCATAAAAAAAAAGGAATGAAAAGTAAAAATTATATATACAACATTATGGGAAAAAGCAGTAGTTTTATCTTTTGGTCCTGTGTCCATGAAGGACTGAACTGCTTCCTCATATAAACAGTAGTTTCCACCACAATGAAGGGCTGTGAGGGGGGAGAAGTCACATGTTAGCATGAGCATCATATATGAGTTCTTTTTCCCCCCGTAGGTACAATCAAAAAAAATCTGAAACGTATGTAATATTCCAAACATTTTGCCTCTCTCATGCAACTAAATAAGATATTATAAAACCACATCTTACTTACGCATGCAGTTGTACACCATTACAAATTACAATACAGATACAGACGTCCCTTGTTTATTTCACTTGATTAATATTAATAAACTGAATATTTTGTAGTTATGGCATAGAAAATCTTTTTACAATCTTTTAAATACGATTTTTACTTTTAGTTCACCCTTTTTTAAAAAAAAACGTTTAAATCAGTTTTTGTTACAAACATAAATTTGTGGAATTTAATATGATGTAGGTTAACATCCTCTGCAAACAGCATCATATGTGTACTGACCAACCCTGTACAAAGCTCAGTCAGGTTCTTTTCTAGCTTGTGGAAACACTGGCGCCTTAATTTATATAGCAAGAGATAGCCATTTTTAATTTTTCTTTTTTTTGTTTGTGTGTTTCTGTTTTGGTTTTCATTGTTCTATGGACCATGCATGTGTCTGAAATAAAGTTGATGATGATGATGATGATGATGATTATGAAAATAGCTCTGGAAAGCATTCAAAATACTGCGACCAAAGTATTTCTGAATGTACTTTTTTGTTACACAGCATTACCAACAATATTATTTGGCTTTTGTAACACACTTCTGTGAGTCAGGTCCCTAATCCAATAAAAGATAAAATGTGACAAAATGGGCGTGCAAATTACTTTTAGGGTATGACTAATAATTTGACATGGTTTTAGAATATATGACTTTGTTTTTTTAACAAACTCTCTTCAACGCAATAGTAGTTTATTGATGGTCCCTAGCATAAACGACCATCGGCACTTCCCGTGCAAGCTCCCCGCACCATGACACAGGAGTCCGGGCACAGTGAGGGGGAACTACCGCTGTAGCTACAGAGATGAATATCCAACATGAAAATAACTTCACGGACATGTCTGCATGGTTGTGTTGCATTTTCTTCTTCTTGCGGATGGCGGGAGTCGAGTAGGAACCAGTTTCAAGGCGCATTACTGCACCTACCATGTTGAAGTGTGGTCCAGAGTTATGAACGTTATACGGCAACCAGATCGGCATGATCTCGTGGCGCCTTATATCTGATCGTCAAAATCCAGTGAATTGGCAGCTGATCCCGAGCTGACCTAATTTTTACATTAGTTTTGGCTTGGCATGGGTTATGGCCCCAACAGTAGCCAGTGTTATTATGATTATTATGTTTTTATTGTGCCTGTTGTGAGATCATTTTAAATGCCTTTTCTGGCGATCACGTCTGGTGCATGTTTCACACAAAACCGACCCCTAGTGGCCAATGTAGAATAATACATTTACTATTACAATGCTTCTTTACCTTGTATAAAGATTTTAATTCATTTAGCCATTTTTATGCTTGAAAATTATTAATTTAGGCCAAGAATAAGTGCAATATGCTTAAATAGGCTTTGGAAAAAAAAAAAAAAAAAAGGCTATATTCAACCACACAACAGCGATCATGTATCAAGTACTTCGTAAAAAAACATGACAGAGAGAGGGCATGATGTGCGAACCGTGATGTAGCGTGGGACGACTGTATGGCTAAATTCGAATGTGTATGTTAGCATGGGACGGACAACAAAAAGACGATAAAAAAATGTATCCATCTACTATCGCAAATGAGGTCATAATTAATACCTCTGACAGTGTCACCCAAAAGCAAGCATTAGTATCTTTTAAAAGAGACGTTAATGCAGCCCTTGCATTGGGTATTGTGCAGGTGTACCTAATGAAGTGTCCGGCGAATGTATTCTACATTTGTGCTGCAAGAAGCTGACAGTCACTCTGGTTAGAATTGTTAAACAACGTAGACACAATCGATCACATTACTAGCTGAGTCACAGTCACAAGGCAAGTGAGAGGCGCGTGAGCCCAAAAGAAGCGTTGCTCAGTCATAGTTGTCATAGTCATGGTTTGCTCCAATTAAAGCAGATGCTGTGCTGGGTGACAAGTTCCCTTCGCGCCGGTGTGCAGAAACAGAAAATGCAATCGGTGTTGTTTCACCATGGATGAACCATAACAAAATAAATAAAGTGATTAGACTGGTGTGTCAATATGACTAATGAGGAGTGTATTATTCCATATGTAAACTCAATGGAAGCTGACATAAAAAGGATTTGAATGATTTCTGTCAGTTGTGAGGTTTCAGATCAGCCTTCATTTTTGCTAATCTTATGCTCACTCCCCCTAAAAAGCTTAAAAATGCCATACAGCTTACACAAAAGGCAAATCAAACCAATTTCTAAGCCTAGATTTGCAGCTGTCAAAGCCAGATTCACGCTGAAACTGCTCAATTTACATTGTTTCACTGGTTCATTTCACTAGAAGCAGGAGTGGTATTCTATCTTGTTGAGCTTCACTTCTCTTGGCAGTCTTAGTGCAGCTGTCATAAGGCAAGATTTCACCAAGACATAAAAGTGATGGAAAAAAGGTATCAGGGAAGATTGAATGTCAGTAAGATAGCAGACTAATGCTGGAGTTTGACAAGTGAATCTTCGGATGCCGAACACTCTCGTCAATCAAGCCGTTATGATCAAATAATGTTTGGAGTATTTAATTTCCTCCTCTGTGCTGAAGTTACGCCATACTCATCACTTAGTACCTCCTTTTGTCTTCACAGCTTCACATTAATGTATGCATCTCAGCACGCAACAGTAATAAATGTAAAGATCACATTTCCGAAAAAATGTGACCCGTTATGACAAAGCCAATGTCATTTTTCAAATCAGTGCCCTCAAATTAGCTATGGTAATGGTTTAATTTTATTTGAACATGCATACAAGTTACAATGGAATACATCACATAATCCAATTCACGGTTCCACATGTCCAAAAGGAGAATAAAGAAGCAAAGCTCATTCATTCCAACCCCCCATGCGTTCCACATTTACTTACATTTTATTCACTTCCTGTATTCCAAATGTGATTTTTTAATACATAGCTGAATAAGGTAATGTAACAATATTATTATGTAATTATTAATATTTTTCACAATTAATATAATAATCGATATAATAAACAATAATAAATAGAAACAAGCATAACAAAACAAGTTCAAGACTCTTCTTCCTTGTATTTTGCAAACATCAATTGCTTGTATTGTTTCTTGAATTCACTCATCTTGGTGCATTGTTCGAGTTCCTTATTCAATCCGTTCCATAATTTGATTCCACATACTGAAATGCTGTGGGTTTTTAGTGTTGTTCTCGCATGTAAGTGTTTCAAGTTTAGTTATTTCCTAAGATATCATATTTCTCCTCTTTTGTAGAAAAGTATTATATGACATTTTTGAGTAACAGGTTATTGTTAGCTTTATGCATTATTTTAGCGGTTTGAAAATGTACTAAATCAGCAAATTTTAATACTTGCGATTTTAAAAATAAGGGATTTGTATGTTCTCTATACGTAGCATTATGGATTATCCTCACTGATCTTTTTTGCTTTACATTTAGCGAGTGAAAATTGCTTTTATCGTTATGACCCCATATCTCCACACAATAAGTTAGATATGGTAATAACAAAGAACAGTAAAGAGTGTTGAGTGATTTTTGATTAAGAGCAAATTTTGTTTTATTCAATATTGAAGTATTTCTCGCCACCTTATGTTGTATATTTTTGATGTGAGATTCTGGCTCATTTTTACTCTATTATGATCCCCAGACATTTTGTTTTGTTCACCCTTTAAATGTTTACTCCGTCTATTTGTATTTGGTCGTACGTGTCCTTTCTGCTATTACAAAATAGCATTGTTTTAGTTTGACTTAAGTTCAAGGATAATCTGTTTTTTTCAAAACATCTTTTTGATATGGCCATTTAATCCTTTTTTAAATTAGCTCTTGTGTGCTTTCCCCAGAACAAAAGGCAGTAGTATCATCCGCAAATAATACCAATTTTAAGTCTTTCGTCACTTTACAGATATCATTGATATACAAGTTGAACAAAAAGCATGGTTTTGATTCTTGTTTCTGCAACTACATCTAATTTTTGTAGACCTGTGTCATGATCAAACATAAGGGGCAGTGTTTTGTTTTGCATGTTGCACAGATTTTAACTTCTTTTTACATTTACATGAAAAAATGTTAAGAAAACTGTGAAACTTCACTTTTATCACTGTTTTAAAGTCAGGAATGTTTTATTGATTTTAGTGCTATAGATAACAGTGGTTAACTTTTTTTTTTTTAACACTTCTATGATTATAAGGAATGTTAAAATGTTGGTAGAAAAATACCTGGGCACTATAACCTGTGATTAGAATGGGTTGTTGAGGTACCAAAGAGCTAGGATGGCATCTAATCTCTTACCTTGTTATAATTGTGACCCCTCAGAGCCGCCGTGTGCGTAGCCACCTTTGGACTTCATCTGGGCCTGAACCAGGTCCACCTGGAATTCAGTAGGCACTGTTCAGTAAGTGAAACTATAATAGCATAGATTTATCTGAGGAGAAAGAGATTAAAAAACCCACCGAGGCCAATCCCAGTCCCATGTCGCCTGAGCCGACGTGTGTGGTGTGAACAAAGTTTGTTGGCTCGCCGATCATGGATCGGTCGATTCGTCGCCGCCGTTTCTGAAAATGAGGGAAGATTGTTGGCCGACAATCAATTCATCCCTCCCACCTTCTTTCTTTAAAGCTACTTTAATGTACTTTTAGGCCACTGTGGCAATCATAAATATGCAACAAAAGCATTCAGAAGCTATAAAAAGTATGCTGTCACCACGAGTAGCGGTCATCTGTACTAGAGCATTGTGTAGACAACAACACGCTGAGAGGTGTCTTGGTTGGTTCCCCATTATTAGACATCACTAAAATAGGTGATCTGGTGTCACTATGGCATTGACAGACCTGCCCATCTAGAAGAAATGTTACGAGTATGGAAGAAAGTGATGATTTTAAAGATAGATGTACAATGACGTATACATTAATATCACACTATATTGATGAACAAATGCGTAAAATGCACAACCAAGTCATCTGTGGTTGATTTTTCTGAAAGATTGGCCAAAATGCACACTGTAGCCGGTGAATGCGTTTTTATGTGGACAGGTTGTTTTAAAAACTCTACACGTGTGGATGCACATTTTTTTTTAGCATCTGGGGCCTATTGCACAAAACTAGGATTCAGAAATCCAGGATAAATGACTGAGCTGGCCTCAACCAACCCAAAGCAAGAGCGTCTAGGCTTAATTGGTTGCACAAAGCCCAAGCCAGGATGAAGGGACACTGATTAATCAAGCCAGGTGAAACCAATCCCGGATCAGCGCGCGGCTTCCTTAAATAGACCCCACTTATTGATCACAGAGTCACCGAATCACCATGGCAACGAGAGTGGCGTACTTGTCCTCAACGGAAGCGGAAATCCTCATAGAGGCTTACAAGGAGGCAAAAGAGCAAATACAAAGGAGAGGCAACACTGCCACGGTCGTAAAACAAAGAGAGAAATTCCAAGTAGCGCACAAATACACACTCACTGCTCCACTGAAACCATCATAATTACAATCCAAATAGTTAGCTCATGTTTGTTGCTTGATTAACAAATCAAGAAGAGCAGTGTACACTAATATCTATGAACTCTTTGCTTTATTAGCACATCACCATTAGTTTCCCAAGCACTAAGTCTTCTGGGTAATGTAGTACACATCCAAAACAAACACAATTAACATCTCCAAAAACATAGTGAGTATGAATCTGTTGAAACTGATAGCAGATGTGAGTGCTATTGTGTAAATATAACTCCATCAGACTGTATAACTTCTTTATCTTGTAGATGTGTATTGGTATATATATGGGATGCATGTTTCATATATGGTATGTGTAAATTATCTAATGAGTGATCTAATGATTGCAACATCTAAAACCCTTCATGCACAATGATTGAAATGAATGATGACATTGAAATAATGACAGTGGGTGTAGTTGAATGTGATAACAATGTGTAATGGACAGTGGAATAATTATTGGTTTCCATTTATTGTGACTACTGATTGACATAAGGAATGAGATTAAATAGATCCTGGACCTTAGCCTGGTCTGGGGCAGACTACCTCCACAGACTAAATCTGCATGGTAATCTATGTCAGAACATATTCCACTTTCCGCTATCCACTTTTGTGCAACCGGATCACGGATACATTTAGCTAGGATAACCAAGATATCACCGGCTTAATCCGTTACCCTAGTTTTGTGCAATAGGCCCCTGAAGTGGGACTGGTGCGTTCTTGAAAAATATTTGTGTTCAGAGAAGGGGAGTGTTATTGCAGCTGGCCTGGAACTAATCGATGAAAACAGTCATTGGATCCGAAATCGGAGGAGAATGCGTTAGCATTAGAGATGGGCTGTCCGCCTTCTGAACAAGTCGTATACAGACAGGAAATTATGTACTACAAATGAAACAACCATAGCCTTAAAGGAAAACTGCACTTTTGGGGGGGGGATTTTGCCCATCATCCAGAGTCCTGATGTGAGACATGAAAACACGTCTTTCTCTTTTCTGTGCATACTAAAGACATAAAAACAGATAAGAAGAGGCAGGTAATTAAGGCATGTAATGGGCACACCTATGTTGCCTATAAAGCCCGCTATTAAGACACCTCCAAAAACCTTCAACAATGTTTTATATACATGCTGTGACCATGTAGTACCAGGCACATTCGTGATAAAAAGTGTAGTGTAGCTGGGACAAAGATGGATAAGGTCTTTGCAGTATGGAAGAAGTGTCTCATGAAAATATGACACATGGGCGGCACGACAGGCATGCACAGCCTCAACATTCGCCACCACCCTGAGCTTGCGGAGAAAACTATGCCTAATAGCTCGTCAGCATAGCCAAGTGTTAACTCGTTTTTTAGGCAAACCTTTTAATTCACCATGGGCAATAACAACTACACATGACATATCTGTATATTTTTTAGGACCTCTGGCCGTACATCGTAGGTTATTAAGCTCAGTATTATGATAATCACAGTATCGCCATATCAAAACGTTATCGTGAGCCATGTATCGCATCATGAGGTACCCTGACAATCCCAGCACTAACTGAAAATGAACTGAATTGGGACCTTAAAATGACAGTACATACTTTACAACTAGTACAACAGTACAACTGTGTATGCTGTACCATTACAGCCCAAGCGCTATAACAACATGAAAGGTGTCCTGGCTGGTCCACCATTATTATGAACAACTCAAAAAAAGAGATGCTTCTGAAGCATTTTCAGCAGGTGAAGCTCATATTACATACTGTTGCTATAAATTCAGTATCAGTCACTGTGTACATGCGGTGTGAAGCTAAAACAGAGACTAAAGTCAACACTTGTGACTACTTTTATTGCTTGGTAGGTCAAGTGAAAACAGGTAAAACAACTTCTTGCTATAAAAAAACACATTAATGGAGCTGTTTTGTCAAATAAAATTGTATGAGGCAAAATGCATGGTTGAAATAGTTTCTGGGTGTGGCCGATGGGGACCTTCCATATGCCCGCATTTATTTTACGATGGGAACAAGATTGACCGTGTTGTGCAGTAATGGTGTGATACTCACGGGCTGCGGCTGCTCGGCGATACAGCAGCTGAAACAAACCCAGAATTCAGTCATCCTGAGGCCGGTGACGAAGCCGCAGCAGTTTCCTGTCTCTGTTCTGCCGTAACTCGACCGTGTGTCTTCCTGTCTGATGTCAGCAGAGCTGCAGACGCACAGTGAGAACTGATGGCAGCCTCTCCAAGGGGCAAGAACCGTTGACCCAATCAAAGGAACCCCCCTATAATGTTAAAATATAAAGTTCCATTGCTTTCAGTAGATCACAGGCGAATAATGAGGTCAAAGCTACACGTCAAAAGTACAAATACTTTTACTACATGTTCACAAGTTTGGAATGATCCGTTTTTCTGCCTTAGCGCCTGTGTGGTGTAACCATGACAGAAAAAAATGTGGCATATGAAGGAGCACAGGCGTGCTTGCAATAGCAGGAGGCCATAAAATAGAAACTGGGTCAGTATGTAGCGGATGTGCCTGTGCAGTGACCTACTATAGACAAGAAGTCAATCTGGCACGTTTTCTTTGGGGATTAATATCAGGATGAGACAGTACTTCATTATATGTATATTTTATTTTAATCAATGTGACATTGAGTCAATCCCTGTTCATCTATGAGAATGTTGCTGGGAGGAAAGACTAATGGAGGAATGTGAAGGGCAGGCTATGTTTGGAGGCAAATAAATTGAATTTAAAGCTGCCCCAAGGGATGTGTCATGTCTGAAGACAATAGCCTAAGTATTTCAACACTTGGTTAGCAGCAAAAGAGACATGTCGTGGTCAAACAGGAGGTGAATACTGGATCCACCTCACACAAAAGTTATTTGTAATGTTGATTATCAACTTTCTGTGCGTACAACACAGCACACTATTTCATCAGGAAGGGTTTTTCAGTGTGTTATCAAGTTGTTCCGCGTCGTATTTAATTCCAATAACGGCAACATCACTGAAAAGTGACTGTGGGACTCATAAATACTTCCACACTATTGACATTCAAAACAGAGCGCCCGGTTTATTCCCTAACGATTGACTAGTCGATTAACTAATTTATTGCAACTCTAAAGGGGGATTACTTGCTGCGCTTGTGATCTTGGATTACCGCACAAAACCGTAATTGGTATTTACAAACAAATTAGCGTTACGTAACTCTGCATCACAGTCGCTGATCATTTAAAAAAACCTTTACGCAAAAACTCCTAACATAAATATTACAAGATAAGATGTAATGAATAAATTTAGCAGTATGTTTTATTACTATATTGTATGTCACGATTTCTGTGTGAACCTGTGTTAGCACCAGCAGCTGCTAACAGGGTTAGCTTGTTAGCTGCCGTTCCCTCGCTTGCCGTCTTTCCCCACTGACAGCTAGTTAGCTAACATGCTAACTTAGCCCATTTCCTAAACAAGGAGCCAAAACATAATTTAAAACAATAGTCCCGGACGCTGTTGGAAGTTTATATAAATGGGAAGCTATTCATTTCAAATGTGTTTTGATTTTAGGAAAAGACACTTACCAGAGGTTGACTTGTTTGCCCAATCCGTACGAGCGACTGAAGAGGTAACAGAAAAAACACCAGGAAGTACGAGCTTGGGAAATTCACCCGACTTCCGTTTTAAAGCATGACCACTTCCGGTGTTCTTGAGCCACGCTTACACGTTGTTTCTGGGGGATACATTTATTCCAAGACTGTTGTTTTAAATTAAGTCTAAAGATGCGACCGCTAACTGATGAAGAGACGAAAACATTGTTTGAGAAGTTGTCTAAATAGTAAGTCAAGTGGGAGGACATATAGACGCATGTTGTACTTGTTGTTAGCTTGCTATGCTAGCGGATGCATGTGATTTCTAATTGTGTATTTCTCTTCCAACAGTATTGGTGAAAACATTAAGCTCCTTGTTGACAGACCGGACGGCACATATTGCTTCAGGCTTCATCATGATCGCATATATTACATGAGGTAATATACTACGAATACATGTTGACGTTTTTTTTTAGTCCATAAAAACATTTAACACCACGAGTCCCTGTCTTGTGTCCACAGTGAGAGGCTTCTTAAACTATCCACAAATATCTCCCGGGAAAAACTGGTGTCAGTGGGAACTTGCTTTGGGAAGTTTACAAAAACAAAGAAGTTTCGGCTACACATCACAGCTCTGGATTTCCTGGCACCATATGCAAAGGTGACCGTGCATCCAAATGCTATTACTATGTTTACATGATTATACAATATATGTTACTGTAGTTTGCATGCGTGTTGAACTGAACTGTGTTTTTAAATGTTCGTCTAAGTCAAGTGGTATCATTTGTGGTTGTCGACCACACGTTTCTATTTATCCTTGTAAATACATTAGATTGAATGACAGAATCGCTATGTTTTTAATGACCTCCTGCAAAAGTGCTGGCCAAAATCTTTTACATGACACAAGCACTCTGCTGTTTAAGGACCGAAAATACGATAGTCGTCCCTTGCCACATTGTGGTTCGAATTTTGCATCATCACTCTATCACGTTTTTTCAAAATATCAGTTAATAAATCGCTATTATTAGTCAAATTATGCATGTTTAAGCAACATGTAGCTACGTGTTTTAAGGAGTGTGTATCTAAAATGGCTAAATGAACTACAATACAAACATGGGGAACCTTGGTTAGCATAATTAGCTCATTCCAGAAGGTCTCACTCTGACGCAATTTTTCCTGTAAGAACTAATCTCAGTCCAATGAATCCGTTGCAGACGGCCAGAAATGTTAACACAAAACACAGATTCATAGTTCTATAATTCTATTTTGACATTCAGAAAACAATTTGAAATGCATGTAAATGAATGAAAGGGATAAATGAACCTTAAGGTTACTTTTACCTTCACTGAAGACGTGATTCTTGATGTGATTCTCGCAGCGAGATCAACCACCACCTACTTCCTGTTTTGTCATGAGTTATTTCTTGAATTCAACAGTGTTTCTCACCCTCGCACTGTAACCCAAAATTGAGCCAAAGGAAGTTGCAAGTGCCAGCATTTTGATAAAGGAGGTGAGAAACACTATTGAATTCAAGAAATAGCTCATAACAAAACAGGACGGTGGTGTCCAGCTGCCACATCATGTCTTTGGGAACAATAGTCTTCAGTGACGGTAAACATAACCTTAAATGTTAATTTAAACCTTTCATTCGTCATTTATATGCATTTAGAACTGTTTATACATGTAAAACTATGAAAACATGTTTTGAGTCAACTGCTGATATCATCGACCGATGACGTAACGTAGCTGACCTCCGGCTCTGGTTGCTATTTTGTTCGTGAGCTAATAGGATGCTAACAAGGAAGGACATTTTCTGCTAAAAAAAAAAAACCCCAAAACATATATTATAGCAAAAATACACATGGACTCACGCAGTGTATTAATAACACAACAAGACGCGCACTATATTGTACGCAAACCGAGGCATAAATGTGGCCAGCGGTTAAATAGTGCTAATATACTGAACAATATTTCCTGACGCTTATTTGGTCATCTTTGTTAAGTTCAAAGTGTGGGTGAAACCTGGAGCAGAGCAGTCTTTCCTCTACGGGAACCACATCCTAAAATCCGGCCTGGGGAGGATCACAGAGAACACAATGCAGTACCAGGGCGTGGTGGTCTACTCCATGGCAGATGTGCCACTGGTAGGTTTGCATGTAACCCTGACAACTGTCATGTACATACTGTAATGTGTGTGCAGACATCAAGTGGGAGTTATCGTGTGGTTTTATTTTCAGGGTTTTGGAGTGGCAGCCAAGACCACGCAGGAGTGTAGACGAGTGGACCCCATGTCCATTGTTGTGTTCCACCAGGCTGATGTGGGAGAGTTCATTCGGAATGAGGACACCTTAACTTAAATCCCGATCAATTCACATCACTGGACCTTCACTTCACTCAGTGCAGCTGCTGTTTTGAAGGTTGCTGCAGTGCCTGGTTCAAAGGCAGGATTTTGATACCTGACATTCTTTATAATAAATCCTCATTGTGTTGGAAATGTAGTGAAAGTTCATATATTTTAGAGGAATGGAACAAGCTTACGAACTGAACCCTGAACATTTATTGAGGTAGAGTGTATATATACCGTATTAGGCCTGTCTGTCATGATAATTAACTACGTGCCGGCCTCTGTATATTGACGTGTATTCTTGTTTGTTTCCGTCCACTGTCTGTATCAAACAGGCTGGATGACAAGACGGTTCACTCTGTGCATTTGTCTCAACTCCTGGGCGTGTTGGTTCTACAGTATAGTGAACCCTCCTGTCAGTCTTTCAATCTGCCCCAGTGGGGGGAGGCGGGGCACTAGTGAGTTCACACACAGACTGTGTTGTGAGGAGTAACAAGCAAGCAAACGCATATGGGTGATTCTCCTGAAAGGGAGTGTAGTTACTTTGAGGATCACGACTCACCGACTACAGTGATTTGAAGCCATAGCCATGTGAAAATATACTGCAAACATATTAAGCAGGGGAAACCGTGTCGGATACGTTCTTCGTGCCTGTTGTGGATAAACAACAAAATTATGTCAATATCAGCCCGTTTGCGCATTACCATTTTGTGACATGAACATTTGTGGCAAAGACAAAATGGCAGAACTTGGGTTTCAGCTACCGTGATTCCCAAAGTATAACACCTCGTTGTGCATCCAAAACATGTACTTTGATCACATGCCAACTGAACGTTACACCACATTAAACGTAAACGGCATATTCCACACTACGTTGTTAAAAGTTAATCAAGGACGTGTATATGCAAATGAGCTGACATCTGCATTGACACACAGTGTGAACAGAGTATTTTCAGGTTATTTCTGGGGGCTTTTTGGTCAGTATTCAGAAAGTGAAATATTGTGATTTTTTTTTGCCAAAACACTCCATTTTATTTTTATTGGGCCTTTTTTGGTTTGTTTCATATTTTATTTAAAAGCTCTTGGCATTCCAGTTACAATGTTAAATACTCTTGAGAAATTGAAGTTTATTGCTTTTGCTACGGTGTACTCGCATTATACCATGTATAATCATTAACATTAATGAAAAGATTGTCTCAACATAATGTTGACAATATTGTTTATTGCAATAATCTGGAGGACTACCATCCAGGAAAATTCATCATGACAGGCATCGAGTCTATACATCTACACTAGTCTCTGCAAAAACAAAGACTAGCAGCAAGGAAAAAAAGCTGAAGGTTTCAAACAAAACAAAAAATATACATTGAAAATGAAGAGGGTCCATTGTGCGCAAAGAGAACAAATACAATTCTGCCATGTTTTTTTCCACAAACATGATGAATGCTGAAAGAAAACTGAAGGAGGATAAAATAAGATGAGCGAAAAAAATTGAACGTGATACACAAATGAAAACAAAATAAAGAGAAGCTGGTGAGAAACTGTACACTGGAATCCGAATCTTTTAAAAAGCACTCACACAATGTTTAACTTCTTCATTGTTCTCCAGCGGTCCTTAAGTTGGACATTTGTCCTCTCCCGGAATGAATAATAAGACTTGATCTGGCTCCAGTTGCCCTCTCCAAATTTTTTCACTCCTTCCTTCAGCTTCTGTGATTCCTCTTCAGTCCATTTCTGCAACAATACGGGAATGTTACTACCGACATTAACTGCTGTGAAAACATTTAAACATGATACAGATTATGGGTGCACAATAAATATCAGATCGATAATTACTGGGCCAATATGAAGAATTATACCGATAAAATCTGATATCTGATTAAAAAAATACTTCCG
Organism: Dunckerocampus dactyliophorus; assembly: GCF_027744805.1. NCBI lineage: Eukaryota > Metazoa > Chordata > Actinopteri > Syngnathiformes > Syngnathidae > Dunckerocampus > Dunckerocampus dactyliophorus. The sequence goes on along the minus strand of NC_072821.1, from coordinate 8,024,903 downwards.
ATAACCGACTGTTTTAAAAAACGCTCAATGAGGTAAGATTACCCGTATTGTACTGTACAGTGAAATGGTTAGCAAATTAAGCACCTTTTTTTCCCCCTTGTGTGACAGGCTGTAAACAAACATTGCATCAATCGTGTGGGACCTCCCAACTGCCTCAGTCGTGTGCTAGCCGCACTCAACGTTCCACAGACACCCGTTCTGCCAAAGTTGCCGCCCTAAAGCCAGCCGCCTATGCAGTCACTGCACCAATCATATAATGGGATATTTCAAAAATACATGAATACAACTAGATGAAACTCAGATAAAAGCACACATCCCCACCATTCAAACAAAATACACTCCTGATCAAAATCTTAAGACAAGTTGAAAACTTGCTAGAATTTGCATTTTGTGTGTACAATATGGCGTGCATCTGCTTGAGTCCATCTCTATTCTTAATATATATAATTTCTTTATTGGAAAACATCCCTCCTTGTTAGCACCCGATTAGCTAGCAAACAAAATCGGAACCGGAACTCAGCTATGTTATGTTGCTCGTCTATGATGTCATCAGCGGTTGACTCTCAGAAATGTCAACACAAAACACATTTTTATAGTTTTACATGCATATAACAATTCTAAATGCATATAAATGACAAATGAAAGGGCTAAATGAACATTTAAGGTTATGTTTACCTTCACGGAAGACATACAAGTGAAAATCCATTTATCGTTTCCAAAGACATGATGTAGCAACGAGACACCAAACGGACATCATCTTCCTGTTTTATCATGAGCTTTCTTTAACTCAATAGTGTTTCTCACCTTTTTTTAATCGAAATGCTGGCACTTGCAGCTATTTTTGGCTCCATTTTGGGTTACAGTATTGAGGTAAGAATTCAAGAAATAAGTCATGGCAAAACAGGAGGGTGGTGATGGTTGATCTCACAGCCACATGGTGTCTTTGTCAAGAATCACGTCTTCAGTGAAGGTAAAAGCAACCTTAAATGTTCATTTATCCCTTTCATTAATCATTTATATGCATTTCAAATAGTTTTATGCATAGCAAATTTTAATTGTAAAACTATAGAAACATGTTTTGTGTTGACATTTTTGGCTTTCTGGAAAAAATTCATTATTTCTTACGGGTAAATTGATTAACGTCTGGTTCAGTTAGAGTCAGACCTTCTGGAACGAATTAATGACGCTAACCAAGGTTCCACTGTGTGTCTCAAAGACTTACCTTCTTCTTTGGTCCCGAAGATGAGCTCTTGTTAGGTGATCCTTTGAGTAAATAAAGACAACAATTAAGAAACAAATTCACAAACACATCGAGTCAGACGGTCAAGTAATAATACCATTGCTAAGGTCATCTTCATTAGTCCAAACAACCTTACTCTCCTTGGCCTTGTGACACAAGTCATGCCTGCAGAGAAAAGAGGTCCACTTGAAATGGCAATGTCAAAATGTCACATCTCATCATGACACTCTCCATGTGCTGCATGAGCATCCACAAAATTTTAATTTTCTGTAAGCTACTTAGTGATCACCACCAACCATTTTGAGTAGGAGGGCCTTGGGTCCTTGGCCTCTCTGTTAGGAGTAGAACTTTTCCGAGGGCTGTGGCGACAGGCATACGAAGAGGGTGAAGTGTCTAGTGAGTCTGTGATCAAGACTTCATCCTTATTTCCTGTTCCCGTATTTATTTGCACATGTTTGCTCTGAAGATCACTGGCCAATTTTTTGAGAGGAGTTTTGTTGTAGTTAACTGGAGAGTCCTGCACCACATCTTCACTGCTCAGTGGCAGTTCCGCTGAGTCACTTTGAGTGGACTTTCTGCAGAAATACAGTAGAATTGAGGGAAGTGAGTAATTAATTTAACAAGGCAACAATATTATGGTCTTTTGTTTCCTCTCCTGCTGCTGCAATACACAAATGAAGTGGTATCGCCCAACAGGCTCATTGATATTCATTTTTCTATTCTTAACATAGTTTGTGTCACAATGCAACTTTTTGACTGACCCATTTATTTCTTTATGCATCTGGGGTATATTTTTTTTTATCAACAATGGAGTGACAGCTAGGCATAATGGAGCAGGGTTCGAGGTGCTGAATTAGCGTTTAAACTAAACTTTAATCACCACCAACAGGGGCTGGTCATCTTTTCTGTTATAGCTAATGACTTCTTGTCATCCCGTGGGAGTTTCCCGTGTGATGCTGCTTCGAATGCACAATGAGTTTGGTCGTATTAAGAACCTCGCTGGTTCTATGCCACCACAGTAAACTTGTGTGTTTTGCACTCAGGTGCTGCTGGATAGACGTGCTGGGGCAAACTCTGAAATCGACTGCTTGTATCAAAGTGCCAATATCGGATATTTTAGATGCATGCCGATATAAACTGATTTGTTTGCTGATAGCGCCCCGATATCCAATATCGAATCGGGACACCTCTACTTTGTATTGACCTTCTATGGTTGAAAGTGGGCACGTAAAGAGCAGAGATGTGAGGAAGAACCTGAGGTTCACATTTCCAGTAGGAGTGTGACTCATAAAAGGACATCAAATTGGTGAAAACGTGACCAACAGTAACAAACACAACATTTGGTAACTCAGACAAGCAAATGCAAATTAAAATGGCCCAACATTCTACTTGGCAAGTTGGGTTTGGTTTGCCGTCTTTACTTTTTTAGGTTTTGGCTTGTGTTGGACATTTTTGTCAACATTCTGAAATGCTTTAAGATTGGAGACCCTATAAGCGCCAAATGAGACATGTCAGACTTCAAGTTGTCTTCAATGCAGCAGAAGCAGATCAAAGAAAATAGGTTAAATAGGAAATGGAACGTTGAGAGTAAAAATACGTTTTCTTTAAAAGAATTTGCACTTACTCGTTAGGCGAAGCTTGGTGACAATGTTTTCTTTGAGGTACTTACTTTCTTGCTGCTGCATGAGATTGTTCCTCACTTTGTGCAGACTTCGCAGCCATACTGGCAGAAAATCTCCAAGGTAAAACCTTGTTGTTGAGTCATACAATGATGACCACTGCCAGTTAGGGCTATGATCTCTCTTATGACATAATGTGTACACTGAAATTAGTGTACTACCATTAGACCTTAACTCTTTGTGTAGAGATAACAATTTTTATTTAATTTAGGGACTATACAGCGGCTTCAACGTGAAATAATTGGAAAGGAAACATTTTACCCCAATCATTTAAGTATAGAATACGCTAAAATTAGCTTTTCATTGTTTACGGTATAATCATTCTTTCAACAACAAAAAACCCCCAAAAATAAATCAACTATAATTTCTGAATGTTCTGAGCTCCTATTTCCCGGCCAGTGTTGTATTGATAAGAATAATGCTGCCCACAGGAGCTGTGCCACAGAGGTCTGTGTGGGTGTAACTAAACTTGCCATAGCTGACATCAAGTCATACTTCTTTAGACAACAAACTAGGTTAAGACTGCAGTGCGCTCAAATTTGCCTCATTTGCTCCAAAACACAGTAACAGTAACCCAGCAAACAGTTGGACGGAATCGACCAAACTCTCTTTACTTCGTGTAGTAATGCTAACAAGACCGTAATACGCTGTGTGCACCTTACCTCTTTGTAAATGTATTTGTAGCTTGTCTGTGTCGCTTTGTGGTGACAACCTCCTCATCTGTACTGTGCCCAGTCTGCGACTGTCCCGGCTGTTCTACTCCAACTGTAGCCTCTTGCTCCTGAGAAGCTGTGCGCTGCGAGTTTGTCTGACTGTCCGGCTCCATCACAAATTTTGACACAGTGTAAAGCTGCCGTTTCCTCCTTGTGGTGGTGATTTGTGGTGAGCCTGTCTTTGACTGAGGAGGGGCATCAGTCTGAGTATGTGGGCCCGCCAGGGCAGCCTCCACGGGGCTGCCAGAGTCTCTCTGAAACCGCTCGTCGTGCTCAGAGTCTTGACTTGTATCCTCCCTCTCAGAACCTAGACACATTGTTTCAGGCGTCTCGTGTTCCACTATATCTTCCAGTTCAGAAAAGGCAATTGCAAGTGCACCTTTGGCCAAAGCCTGATAGGCTGACATCAGTCTGCTCTTCTGGATAAGTGAATGTTCACTACACAGAACAGGAAAAGCAAATAAATACAATGGCAATTAAAAAAAACAAAAAAAACATTGAGGCATCATTTTCCAACAAGTGACCTAGGAGATTACCATCTGAGCAAATGGGAATTGCTTTTATTTGGCCGATCTGCATTGGACGAAACTCCTGGTTCACCCGTTGTCATACAGTCATGACTCTGTTTATCACGTTCATTGAGAAGCCGCTTTGCAGCCTGTTTTTTTGTAAGACCAAAAACAAATGCCAATAAATCAAATCGATGGAGTAATTATTAGCAAGTTATTTTGTTTTTTCTCATATCAGGCAAAAGTATCTGGTTCCCTTTCATTTATACACCATGGCTGACTTATAGAGGACAAAAAGGATCACTGCTGCTTACTTCACCTACCTTGTGAAAAAATGGAACATTGAATGTGAAGAGTTTCAAGGAAAAAGTCAACACCTCCTCTTTTAACTCCCTCAGGTCCATTTCTTCAATGACTTTATGCTTGTTACTCCTCCGGCTGATGAGATCCATGAATAAAGTTTTCTGCGAGGCAAATACAAGGTTAAATGGGAGTCTTTTTCAGAACTTCCCAATTGTAAGAACACGTGCAAGTTAGTGGCTTTGTCGTCTATACTTTGAAACAGGTGCAGAGTAAATATATGTATATTTACTTATAGTGTATACTTATAATCTTAGGGGCACAAATTTGAGTCACCACTGGCATGCAAAAACCTTACAATGTTTATTCATACTCATATATAGTAGGCAGAACTCAGAACTGACCTTGACACCCACTGATTTGCTAAAATATTTGTGGAGAACCTCTTTTGCTTTGCCAAAGTCCTTGTTCTTAATGAAAACCTTCACCATCTGCAGACAGACACAAAAAATAACCATTATGACTGTGATCATCTTTGCATATGTTTAGCTTTATGAAGTACCATTCTCAACCTCAAGGGGTGTTAAAGGGATTGTGTGTAGCGAGGTCCCCAGCTGCCTAGAGGGTTACAACATTCGGACGTGCTGCAATCATTACATCTTGCCCTCTCCCCGGTGTGGGTATGCAGACGTAGGTTTAGCTACTAACGTTAGCTATCACTGAATGTATAGCTCATCATAACACCATGGCTGCAAAATGACTTTCTGAGACTTCAGAAAGTTCCAAACCGTGCATAATATGGAAAAGGCACATACCATCTCCTTAACAGACGTACAAACGCTTTTTAAGTCCTCTTGTGGAACATCACTTCTCTGGCTCATATTTTCCAGCAGCTTCAGGGCGGACTCCAGAGGTGTTATTGAGCTATCGGTTTCAAACAACAAGTCTGGTAAAGAAAAAGACAAAATGATCGATCAGATTCATGGCAGTGCCTCCAATTTAAATGAACAGATCGCAACCTCACCAAGTTTGTCGCCCTCATTAATCCGGGAGAGTAACTGTAATACCAGAATTTTTGCATGAATGACATCATTGGATGACAGCGGACGGCGCAAAATACCTGCACAATGTTTTAAAAAGCATCATGAATATTCGAATTAGCATTATTAATTGTTACCTCGCAATCTGCTTCCTGGTAAAGGCCACAGAATGTTTTAAAACCGTTATAGACGTTCTTATGTGGCAACGCCAATACTGCAACAGCTTGTATGAAAACTCCAAGTGGAAAATATACACCTTGAAAAACGAGTCACTATGCTCTTTTGTTGGAAGTCGTGACATTAAATTAAATACATTCGGGGTGCATCTTCTCACAAGACACAAAACCAAGTGTCAACATTAGCAACACACCCACAAGGAAACACTTGACGTGTACGTTTTGACTTAAGTGCTCTCTTACTTAAAAAAGGGTTAGCGCAGGCAAGGTAAATTAAGCAACTGCATGCGAAATGTGTCACAGTTTACAAACAAAAGTCCAACTCAAACTGGCTAAATCATCGAAGTGTAGTTTGGCTGACAGACCCATTGAGGACGTCGTTTACTTACTTTCAAGAACATCTCTTATTTCACAAAAGCCCTCGTATTGGTCACTTTTAAATAACTCAAACGCTAAAGAAAAATAATAGTCGAAAGTCCAACGGTTAACGATAGATTCGGTTTCCGTACAGTGGTCAACTACGACGTTTGCATCCGCCATATTGTTGTGTGTGGGTTTCAGAGCCGAGGCGGGAAAGGCGCTGTCGACACTTGGCCATTGTGTCCCCGGATGTAATCTATTCGGTCACACGAAACTCGTTTGAACGGCAATGCTACAGCAAGGGGTAGGATTATTCGTCAAAAAAAACTTAAACAAATTGCTGTAACCACGCTCCGTACAATTGTAACGATGCAGATAAAAGTTGTAAACGCTCTCAGTACTAGTGGATGCCTGAAAAACAAATCTGAGGGTTAATTTCCATCGATTTCCATGTGAAGCGCACACAACTGTGGCGCGCCCCTACTGGCTTGGAGGGCTACGACATCAAAATACAGTCATGAAAAAAATATTTGACCACCCTTGTTTCTTCAGTTTATTGATACATTTTAATGCCTGGTACAACTAAAGGTACATTTGTTTGACAAATATAATGATGATGATAAGTATTGCTCATGAGAGTTTAATTTAATAGCTCATATCGAGCAACCTCTATTGTTTTCTTGATAATAACCAAAATCACTTAAGTTCTTACATGAATAGCTATAGCATTGTACTGCCAAAAAGGTTAACTCTTATGAGCTATTTTTGTTGTCAGTGTTATATAGTGTTATATTATATAACAAAGGTACTTTAGTTGTATCAGGCATTAAAATGAACAAGAAAATGAAACGAGGGTGGTGTGGTAATTTTTTCCATGACTATAACTGCTTCCTTCATAATAATGCAATAACAAAAACAATATAAAAACAAGGAAGTGTTCAGTGAGAATAAAGGTAACCATTTAATTTACATGTATGTGGACAATTTCAGTCTCCAGTAAATGCATGTTTTTGGACTGTGTGAAGAAGCCAGCATTGTTGAAAGTGTGCGAAGCAAAATATTAAGTTTCCTCTTTCGTCTGTGAAACTACAGCTACATTTTCCTGATGGATATCACGTAAAACCTGGAAAAGAAACCCCCAGACAGCTCATTACACTTGTAGTTTTCATTTAATTAGGTTTATTATTTAAAATGACAATTAACATGACACATACAGTATTTAAAAAACAAAATGAAACAAAAACAAAATAAACCATTCAGTTTATACAATGATCATAGTATCCTTTATACTCTGTAATAAAAGCTGCAAGACTTGATCTCAGGGGACAGAAAACTGTTTTCGGTGTGGTTAACAGCATGACCACACAACCCGTTGATGTCATCATGATGTAATGCAGGGGTTTAAGATATAATCGGATATAGAAAACACACCTCATAGCTGCTAACCCTGTATCCTGTAACCCAGGAATCATGATTTAAATAGTTTACAGCAATGTCCTCCTTTACAGCCATTTGTTGATCCTGAACTCTATTCTTGACCTTTAATAATCAGATATAGAATAAAGCACATCCTACCAGTAAACTCCACTTCTGTTCCTATATTCGTATCACCCATTTTGCAGCCACACTTAATGAATAAGCTGGTCTTCAGTCCTATTTAAATTTGTTTGACGGGATTACCTGAATTAAATTGTTAAGATATATGCTTGCATTTAATCAGCAACAAGAGGGGTTGCCAATTTTAGCCTGTCCAGCAGAGTAACAAGAGAAAAACACCCACAAGGACTGCATTAATAAAACTCTCCTGAAACAGTTTAGAAACAGTGCCAACTTGTTTAACATTCGTCACATAGCATCTGTATACCAACCTTTCATAGTGTAAACACTGAGGAAGAAATAGTCCCTTCCTCTGGCAACCACAGATGACAACAAAAACCAGTACACCATCCCACGCATAGAGGGAAAATTGACAATGCTTTATCGTTAAATCTGAACTCCTGTTTTTTTTTTTTTTTTTAAATGCCACATTCATCCAGTGAAAAAAAAAAGTCCTATTAGCTAACCACAGCATGACAACATGTGGAAATGATGGCTAATGGATGAATTGAATGTAAGTTGTTAAAAGGCATTAAGTGTTCCAAAAACACTGGGAAGGTCTGCTTGTTCCAGGCTTACGTGATAGAAAAAGACACCACCAGAGTCCACTGCAAAGTCTGTAATTCACCAGCTTAGAATGAGCATAAAGTTTAAGCACAAAAGAATGTTGTGCTTGTGTCATGATAGCCAAGCAGCATGCAAAGCCACTGCAGGGTCCAAAACTTGCTGCAGGCAGCTTGGCAAGCCCAAATGATCTACAAAAGTAACCTTCAAGACTGATCCACCAAAGCAGGCAAGGATACTCAAGAGATTCATTTATCTACAGAGAGGCATAGGTAGATAGCTCGCTGCAGTAGCTATTCATAAAAAAACATGTTTTGTACTGGGCAAAAAGAGTGAAGCCAGAGACAAAATGATGTTGATGATGCAGGAGATGAAAACATGGTAAAAGCCACTCAGCCCTGCACAGAAGAAAGAAGCTTGTTGTTCACAGCCTCATCAGCCTGGCGCGGGCGACTGATTGCACTGTTACACATGCAAATCAAAGCAGCACACATCCTCTGTCTTGTGCTAGACCCTCTCAAGTGTCATACAAGTAGTGTGCGTCCTTTGTCTGGGTCGTCTGCAATAATGCCGCTTGCCCCCTTTCGTCCTCCCTGTCAAATATTTACTTTGAATCTCATCAAAAACATGTAATGATTAAAAAAAAAAAAAAAAAAAGAAGCCAATTGCGAGAGGAGCAGGAAAAATAAAAGACTCGCTTGAGTTATATACTGCATGCGTCACCACCACACAAACCAAAAACCGCCTTATGTTGGAAATCTTGTGAGAAAGTGCGGACATTGAGTGGAGGTTGCTGAAGTTGTGCAGCCCCACCGGAGCACCCCGTCACCCACACATGAAGGCCAGTACCATGTGAGCTGATGTCCATTCCATCACCTTCCTCAAGAGTCTCATTAGAGGTGGCCCTCAGATGGAAAACTCAGACCCAGGACGGCGAGCTTGGTTTAAGAGCATGAGGCGGCGCAGGCGCAGCCCCGTGAATGGGTTACACCACAGCAGGGAGGGCGGGCCGCCAAACACGGCTTTCATTCCGTCCCATCTGGTGCGACGCTCCCAGGTGGGCTTCTCGTTTTTCAGACGTTCGATCTCCTGTAAGACGTTCACACTGGCTGTAAATCAAACGCTCCTTGAAAAGTTGGTTCATTAGCATGCTGTGATGAGGGACGGCCATAAATATCGATTAGTTGATTGCCAAGAATTCAGGTTATTGTGTGGAATTGATTAGTTGATTAATCATGGAAAAATGGAGAGCACTACTTGGCTAAAATCAGGAGAGGCGCTTTTTATTCAGCTAGTCTGAAGTACTTTGTGGTCAAGAAGAACAGCATGACATTAGCTATAGGAAGCTGAGCAAGAGGAGAAACAGGAGTTCAGAACATTCAGAGATAAACAATATATCAAATTGACCCAAACAAAAGACATTTATAAAATCTCCAATATTGGCACTCCAATACAAGTGGTTGATTCCAGACTCAACCCAGCACATCTATCCAGAAGCAGCCAGACAGAGCCCACGTGATCACAACAACAGCGTGTGCTTGCGTGTTAACAGTAAGCAGTTAAGTAAGTAACAAGGCACCATTTTTTTGTTAAAATCTGGAAAACACATTGGAGCTGAGTGCAAAATTTGTCATGCACAGGTTTCCCCGTGGTGGCACAGAAGTGGGGAAGTTTATGACCAATCTCATTGCACTTGAAGCAGCATCACACAGGAAACTCCCACAGGACAGCAAAAAGTCATTAGCTATTATTCCCTGTCCGTGGTGAGTAGGCTTGTCACTATAACAAATTTTGCTGGTCAATAACTGTGCTACAAATTATCGTCAATAATCGATTTTATTGACAACATTTTTGAGACAATTTTTTCATTATTGTCAGAAGAGGTGTAAATCACATTTGAACCACTAGGTGGTACTCAACTATACTGTAGTGTACCTGTGTGAGCCACATTAGTAAGACACAGAGGTTTCCTGTACGTATTATGGCGCTCACAGTCGGTGAGGAACAGGTCATTCTTTACTTTACAAGCAGAGAAACAACAGAGCTCACAATGAACCTAGCAACCCCATTGAAATTGTGGGAGGTCACAACCGGTCTTACTCACAGTGTCATAAAAGAAAGAGCTAAAAGAAATCACACAGCAACGCAATAGGTACATAACAACAGACAAGACACTACCAAGGAATAATGCAGAAAAATAACTATGTGAGCTCGAAACGTGTAACTTAGCAGCCATTTACAACAACAGTCAGCAAAGCAAACTGGGAAACAGGAAGTGCTGTTTAAAATGTATGCCATATAACTGTATTGAATGGTTGCATTTCTTTTGCAGTGTAGGTGCGCACCATTTTGCACTGTTTTGTTTATATCTGTCAACCAAACGCCTCAGTAAGCGTTGACGGTCAGGACGAAGGCTCCGCTACCCGAGCACCTCCATAGTTTTTTTTCTCTGTTGAGAAAACTGTCCGTGTCGGTGTTCATGCGCTCATCTTGTTCATTCTGCCTAAAACCAAAATATTATCAGGAATTCGCCTCAGAAACCATCGCTTCTGTGCCTTCATTCATGTTAACGTATGCTTCCTCACAAAGCTAACTGCTCCGTATCCACTAACTAGTAGCCCCGCCTCCACAAAGAGGTTGAATGAGAGGAGGGCTCACTCTCTCCGTTCATTCCACTAAAGAACCAATGCGCACAGACAGATGCAGAGTGAGCACCTTGTCATCCGGCCTGTGTGGCGCTGAGAGACGAGCAGACGAAACACACATGCATACATGCACATGTCAATTTATCGATGCCCTCGTTATTATCAACCTGTTTTTTTTATCGTTCGATTAATCGATTTATCGATTATCGTTACAGGACTAGTGGTGAGTAATGTCGGGTTTAAACGCTGAACTGAGCACCTCGAACCTTGAACTGCTTAGCTGCCACTACATTGTGGCTAAAACTACACCCCAGATGCATAAAGAAGTAAATTCTTATATTTGGGTCAGTGCGGTAATTGATGAGTCAATTGAGGAAATGTTGTCAACTGCCCATACCGAGTTAAGACTAAAACCACACTGAAGCGGCACAGTTCAGCTCGATGCGCCGTAGTACGGTACCTCATCACACTTATTAAGGAATCTGAAATATTTGGACTCTTGACTGGTGGAAACAAGGGTTAACACAGTGAGAGACACACACAGGCTCATGGGAAGCACGGTGGATACTGACCGTCTCGTCATTGCAGATGGAGTGTATCTGCGTACCAAACATGACAGCAGTGAAAGTGAGGAATAGGATGGCTTCGAGACAGAGGAAGATCAGCAGTAGCACGGACACCCCAGGAGAGAAGTCACTGCACTCTGGGACAACCAAACAAATGACACAGAAATTCGGGTTTTTATGCTGCTAATAAGAGAAGTGCTCAAGGCTCAAGGCTTTTAAAATAGATATGCTGCAAAGTCACTGCCAAATCAAGTAAGCTTAAAACGATGATCATTGTGTTGTACAACAGCAACAGACAGAGACCAAATCTTGTCCAACAAAAGACTCTTCGATATTATGAATATACTATACAGTATAATATAATATTATATAATATGTGAGCTTTATCTTCCAAAAAAATCTTAGTCCTCTCGGCTGAATGTTCTTTTCCCCAATTAAATGACAGTGTGGGGGTGGGAACCTACCGTTCCACTGTACTTTAATACACGTGAAGAAGTGCATGCCACTGAGGCCCAGTGCATGAGCAGATATCAGTGCTATGTACATCTGAGGAGAGACAAACGTTAATATGAATATCACTGATCAAAGCAGCGGTTTAATTAGTGGAAAAACAGAATTTTAAGATTTAAGCTCATAACGTAATTGTAACTAAAAAGACTAATTTCAATAGCAAATCGGTGTACTTACAGTGAAAAGGACAAAGAATCTCTGATTCTTTTCTCCCACGCAGTTATTGACCCAGGGACAGTGGTGATCCATCTTCCGGATGCACCTTTTACAAATACTGCATGCCAGACAGAGAAAATATGTATACATGATATTTTCCATATTAGTGTCACTCTCCAGTTCAGTTTGTACACTGGACCGACCTGCAGTGGTGTGCTCTCTCAGGCTTTATGCTGCAGCACTTTGGGCACTTGTAGATGACCTCACCAGGCTTCAGCTGCAACCTCTCCATGTACTCCTTGGTTGCATTGCCTTTGGGAACCGCACCCTGAAGATTCAGAGTGCAGACAGATTACAAAGCATGAAATAAATCAATAGTTTCCATACCATTATTTACAATTCTATTTCAGAATGTAATGACTTACTGGACATTATCATGAATATTTCCAGTTTTTATCAATAAAACATGAATTGTTAGTCATTTATTTAATTTTGCCACCAAAAAAAAAATCCAGATTGAAGTTCATTCATCATACGTTGCAACATCATGAAATAAGCCATTAAATACATTTTAAATAATAGGTTACTTATATATTTCTGACTTATTTATTTTTTATTAAAGGTAAGTTTAAAAATGTACACCTCATGAAACATATAAATCAGTAAGAAATAATATAATGGTCATAAACTAAACAGACAAAAAAAATTGATTCAATATAACGATTTAAGATAATATTTCAGATTTTAATTAGTTAATGGACAATTTATAAACTATTTCATATTTTTATTAATTTGACATTCTATTTATGAAATTGTTTATTTTAGTTTAATTTATTATGTGTCACAAAAAATACCTTCATACTAAGGGCTTTTAGTTGCAGTATTTTAACTAAAGACTTCTGGCACACTGTGACCCAGATGACACACTTACCGGATCTGACAACATGGTGCGCAAGTGTGAGGCCAGAGCCAGCACGGCTAGGGAGTTGAAGGTGGCTCCGTTCAGCAGAGAATACCAGAAGCTCTTGGCGGGCATCAGCATGACAAAGTTCACAACAAACTCGGCGTACAGCACCAGGAACCAAGTCATGCCAGCGCACACCATACCACAGCTGTCCTGGATAAACCACACCGTACGGTTCCCGGCGGTATGGTCCGCGTGGGCGCCGCCGACCATCACTCCGGCCGTGAGGCTACCAGACTCAACGTCGCCACCTGCCGACAGCAGCGGATGGTGCTGCTCCATTTCTCGCAGTCGGTGGTTTGAAGAGTGCATCCTACCCTATAGAGGATGAGATAGTGCCATGAAAAGGAACATAGAAATGCATGCAGACAACCACAACAAACATCTCATGTTTTTAACAAGGAATCCAATATGCAAAGGGATGAAAGCACAATGAGTACATTTACATGCAGTCAAAAAACCCAATCATAACTGGAATATTAGCAATAACTGGGTTGCACACAGCCATGTAAACAACAATAATCCTTTTGAAAAACCGGAGTATGCGCATATTCCAGTTTTTAAAAACCTGAGTATTACCCCTGGGTTACTCCTTTTCTAACCCGAAAATCGTGTCATGTATACGCCTATCGGCATATCCCGATCAAAAGGAACATTAATTTGTGTTCTGCACATGTTCTATTCGAAAGCAATCTTGTGTCTTTGGCAGGAACTACTTGTAAACTACTTGACGACACGCAAAAGGTCTGGCTCCATTTCCTATTTCTTCACGTTCTCGCCTTCCATGAATGAAGAAAGTGAGAGTGCAGCAGTGAGAGTAGTGTCAAGTACTGGTGGTGGGTCAGTAGCCGCACCAAAACGCAAACAAAGACGTTCACTATCCGCTGTGCCGGTGTTGTTGTTTTTGGATACAGGAAGAAGCGGAAATGACGCGCTTGCGAACATTGTCCGTACAGGGTTTTTTTTTTCCCCACGTCAGGCATGTAAATGGGTTATTCCGAATGTTTCAGAAACCGGAATATTGACCTTAACCTGAATATTGACTGCATGTAAACGTAGTCAATGAGAACATAACTGCTCTATCTAGCAAGGAAGTATCTCAATGGAGGGAGAAATAAAACTGGAGAGAGATCAGAGGGGAAAAAAGTCATGATTGTGTTTTGTTAGTGTACAAACAAGCACTTCCTGGTACATTGTGTATACTGTATATGACAAGGTCCAAACAAAGAAAGTATGATTGATTGGTTGGTTGGTTGGTTGGGACTACAAAGAACATTACGCAAGACCTGAGTAGAGACCCAATAAGTCTCTTCAAAGTTGGGCAAGTTAGCAGCAACAGAGGTGATGATCTGGTGCTAATTTTAAGATAATGGTTATCAATGATGCCGAATCATCAAACAACTGTTGAGCAGCTAAGAAATACAATATATTTTTGATCACTCATTTTTTGTCTCCAATTTTGTACTTTTTAACATAAAATCAGAAAAAAAGGGGCCCGCTTTCTATTCAGTTTTGTCTTATATTTGTTGTCTTATATCAATACAGTAATAGGAAAGTCTGTATGTTACAAACCAACCAGCTGTCCACCACACATTATGGATGTGAAAGATTCAATATTGCACCCACATTAATTGGCCATGTAAGATCTCAACCTTATCCATGATCTCGAGAATCAAAAAGATTGAATCTCGTTTAACCTTGTCAAAGAAAATACAAGCAACCCACATTTTCTCTGATCACGTAATTTCAACAGCAGTCTTGAACGCCCCCATGGTTTTCAAAACAAACCCATTAATGCTCTTGTCGTGTCCTGTTTGCTTGTCTGCCTGTGAGGTACCAGTGTGAGGGAAGGTGAGTGGGTGGGAGCAAAAGGGGCTTCACTCAACTTATGACTGTGATGAATTTGAAATCCAAACAGCGTGACACAGACGTGTGTGTGTGTGTGTGTGTGTGTGTGTGTGTGTGTGTGTGTGTGCAGGCCTTGACTGGAAAGTCTCCTCACACAGAAATGGCAATTCATCACTCAGGTCTGGGCTAAGACAGATGTCTTTGCTAAAATGTGGATAAATGACCAAGCATCGCCACCACCCAACTACAGCAATCCGTCACAATCTCACATCCCAATTCTTGAAAGCCCCAAAAGGCACAGGAAGGTTTCTTTTTCTTCTTCTCGAATAATGTCAAGGTTACAAGACACAGACTATGTTGGCAGCTTCAGGATCAATCAATGTGTCTCTTGGAAACTGATCCTGCAGCAGAAGAGCATGAGGCTCTAATGATCCAAAGAAGGCCTTGTTACTGTCTGTTCTGTGCATCCACTGAGAGGAAAAACAAAGCAAGAAAACACAACAGCACCAGAACAGGGTTCAGATTCTTTGCTTTGAGAAGTTAATCCACTGAACAATTTAATATAAGCAAACAATCCAAATGTCATTCGTCTTTTCCCAAATTTTACACTACAGACAGGGAAGAAACACTGTATGCTTTATCGACAACATGACACTTCACACGGTTAACGTCTGGTTTGAAAATGTTATTGTATTTACTGTTCCGTGTCTGGGAGTCTGGTGCGCAGTCAAAAGTGTGTAAAAAGAAGTTACATGTTTCTGTATTACGATTTATTTTGCCATTACAAAACATGACAGTTTTAGATTTTGTGTACATTTCATGTATGAATATTATTAGCCAGTGTGTTTAGAGATGAACTCAACTACTTAGTGCTTTAGGTGGCAACAGGCATCTTAGACTTGTGCTGCAACTTTCTGGCCTGTGCTACGTAACGCTCAACCTCTGTAGCATCACTATGTGGTAAAATAAAAAATACATCCATGTAAACCGCTCTAACAGAAAATAAAACAGTGTCATAGTAAGATGTACAACAATTGTATACAACATTAAACTCCAACTTCAATTTTAAAACTAATAATACTAATCACACTTTTGTAAAGGCAACATTTTTGATACAGCTCTTAGAGTCCGAGTCGGGAAATGGCATCTTTTTTTTCTCAATTACAAAAATGAGAAAAGCACTTGGACAGTGCAGACCTCCAAGCACCATAGTTCCCCCCATATTGGGATTTACACTTTTATTTCCTCTAAATATTTAGATTTGTTGACCATGAAAACATATCATTAGCAATTGGATTCATAATGATATCAATACTGCCTCAGCAATTATTCACAAAAATCTCATTTTCCGTAATGGCGGGTTTCTTCGACTCCGCCCCAGCACGTTTATCAATCAGCGGCCATATAGAGCTCATGAGTCATTAGCGGTAGCAGAAAAGGACAAGGCCCTGTTGGTGGTCAGTAATGTCGGGTTTGAACGCTTCATTGAGCGCTTTGAACCTTGCTATATTATGACTAGCTGCCACTACGCTGTGGAAAAAATTTGACCCCACGTGCATAAACAACTAAATGGGTGAGGTTTTCGACATCGGCCGGTATTCAAGGGTGCAATATTGTGTCGTATCGGAAGCGGTAATACTGCTTCGTATTAAAGATAGACAAGAATACAGAGACAGAATACACTCCCTGGTCACTTCATGCAGTATTGATTCTTCCTGTGCTCAATAAAAGGTGGTGGTCCATTAGAGTAACAGCAGCAGCGGCAGCTGCTCCTCCAACCTCTGACTGTTCCCAGTCAGAGGGCACAACACAAGTCTTAGCTAATGGACCAATGAACACTCACAGACATCTATTAAGTACAACAATGGGCACTGCTCTCTAGTGTTGGGTGTATGCGTCACTGTAGTTTTTTTGTTGTTGTTTTCTTTCTCAAATTAGAAGGTCAAACAAAAACAATAGTCAATCTGTTATTGTGTGCAATGTCAGGTTAAATGTCATCAAATTTTGCATAATTTCAGCAAAGTGAGCATTTAAAGGACTAACGTCACACATAGCTTTTGCTTTTTCATGTTTTGTGGTGATGCTACCACAGATGATGGGAAGAGGAAAAGTGCGATGACAACCATAAAAGCGGAACCTCATCGCGACAGCAAAGCGGTTCAAACGTCTGCATCCTGGTTGGTCAGTACAATATGGCTGAAGTGACTACAAGTTGACATCAATAATAAACAGTAGACAAACTGAATGCAAATTACAAAGTCAGTTGTATTCAATGTGAAGAGACTCATATACATTAAAACATTACCCTTTTTTAAAAAAAAATACATGCTTGATTTGCACTTTGGATGAAGTAAATTAATAAGTTTTAAATCAAAGGTTTTGAAAAGAAAAACATTTTTACATTTTTACTAGGATGTTCCGATCAATATCGTCCGGTTTCTGTAAAAAAAACATGATCGGTGGAGGCTGATTAATGCCTTTCAAAGCCGACCACAAAAAACGATCGGCGTGCAGCGGGAAATCCAACATACAGTACCTGCTGTGTCACGTAGGGTTGCCAACAAAATGACACATCTCGTATTAAGCTTGACACAGGCTAAGCCAATCGATACCAGTGTGTTTGATCACTGTCTTACCAAACCTACTGCTCAACGACTATTCTTGCATCTTTGTTTACACGCTTTTACATTGGCAGCAGCTAGCTCGCTAGATAAAGTTTTATCCGCCTAGCTTCTGGTGTTTGGACTTGTGACTTTTTACCACAGTGACATTTTGTTTTTTACAAACAAACAAGCAATGCTGTTCGTTCAGAGCTCGTTTTTGTCCCACGGGAAAGCTACAAGTGGATATCACGTTCATAGGGTACGTACAAACTTTTTCAAGTGTGGCAGAACAACTTTACTATCTTGTTGTCATTATACTAATCGTGTCTTGTTCTCAAAACACTATTTGTGAGTGGTTGGTTCATGAACATAAACATATACTGTGTCCAGCCTTATGGTGATATTATCACAGCGGTCTCCTATCTCGCCAGCATATTTTGAGTAGCTCACCAAACGGCCAAAGAATATTTTCTTCAAAACTCTTAGTAGTACTTTATTATTACTGTTGAATTCAGACTTTACGCCTTTATATAATGACAAATGACCACAAAATAGCATAATGACGATCTCATAATGAGATCTGCTTGGTAAATAAATTAGTGGACAATTTAAATGTTGCCGGTCATAAATAAAACACAAATATTTGACCGCTCTAACAGTGATGAAAGTTGGACACCCCTGCAACCTGGACACTGAATGTATTCTGTTTTAAGTGGAGCAGGACAGATTTCTATTTAATAAAGATATTTATTTGCATTATTTTATTCTGTTCATTTTGCTATGAGTTAAAAAAATAATAATTATTGAACAGTTATTTTCAAATTAAATCCAGGTTTGTGTCAAATAGTACAAAAATCGTTTCACACAAATAAAAGGCAAAAAAAAAAAAACACATTCCGCCCCAACGTTAAATTTTTAACAATTCTAACAATTTTAACAATTCTACGTCTACTGACGTCTTTTGCTTTTTTTCGCCGGAGCTACAGATCAAAGTCTTATTCATCTTGTGTGTGAATTTCTGACTTGTAGGCAATGGATTTCTCTCCCAGTACGGGGCAACCGTTCTCTTTTCCTCCAACCGGCAGAGACAGATTTTCTATGAAGACGGATTGTGGGATGAGAGAGGACATGCAGAAATTGAGCGGAGACAAAAAATACAGGCAGCTAACACTGTCACAGAGCTTGTCTGACGGTGGAGCATGGAGCTCTCTGCTCTAAAAATGGCTGGCAGTCAATGAGTTAAGGGAGAAAAAAAATCCAAACCTACATGGCCCTGTGTGCTGCGCCCCGTGCTGTGTGCTTTCTTCTTTGATAAAATCCAAGAAACAAGAAGAGAAGTTGCTGTTGCTCTCTCTTGAGCTGTCCGTGTCCGCACCATGGTGGTACAGCTCCAGCAGACAGATGCTACAAACTCTGCACTTACGCTGAGAACTACTACTCACTTTTGCAACAAAGCAATGCACTGCATTGACTGTTGCTTGTAGTGTTGTGTTGATGGTCGATACCACGAACTTTGACGGAAATGTTCTGAGGGCTAGTGAAATGTATTCTTTTCTCAGGTTTTCTTTTTTGCTTTTCTGGATGACCCAGCGTCTGGGCCATTTGGGGATTGTTCCTGGGCCACATGCGGGCTGCTAATTGAGTAGGGCTGGCGTAGTGTCTACAGTCGGTAGAAAATGAACAAAATGTATACAATCTCAAGTAAACGCTCATTTGTTTGTAGACTGACGCTCCTCCCCTTCGTCAGTGACAGGCAAAAACTAGGAATGCTACTCTTCCAGCTTTTAAAAGGTGAAACAAGCTGACAAGTGACAGAAATAAAATAGATACCTACCTAATGTGTTCCCTCTTCACAATAACATTCTGTGATGCGGAACTTCAGGACCAGCATTTGATAGTAGATGGATATGTAGACGGACATGAAGGCGGTAAAACCATCTGAAACATGCAATAGAAAAAGTACATATGTTACAAATACACCAAGTTTCATTTCATATATAAACTGAAAAGTTTGAATTGCTTGATAGTAGCAGGTTCTCCCTTTCTAGGAGGACACTACCATCATAATATCACATCAGACCGTAGATGCGTTATCACATTCTCTTCCTTAAGAAATTTGGCAGTGTACAATGAAAATGTATAATGAGTAGAAAAACTGTATATTTCATAGATAAAACTGGCAAAATCATTGTAAATAAGTGAGTCAAAAAATACAGGATATGCAATAGATAGTATCTTATTATATAATACTACACTCATTCAAGGTAATATATCAGCTAGGCCTGTTACGATAAAACAAACAAAAAAACGAAGTTGATCATTTTGCCACCTCGATAAATTGACATGTGCATATACGCCTGTTTGTTTTCATCGTCTCTCTGTACCACACAGGCTGGATGGCAAGAGGGTTCACTCTGCATATGTCTGTGCGCACTGGTTCTATTGTGGAATGAACGGAGAGAGTGAACCCTCTTCTCATTCGGCCTCTCTGTGAGTGAATAGTGCTAGCAGTTAGCAAGCAAACGCTAATATGAATGAAGGCACAAAAGCCATGGTTTCTAAGCCGAACGCCATAGCCCGTGTGGAGGTGCAGCTGAGCGTTTGTCGTGACAGTCGACGCTTACTGAGGCCTTTGATTGGCAAAGTAAAGATAAAACGAAACAGCACAAAACAGTACACGCTCACAGACTGTGTCGCTCGTTACATTGCAAAAGAAATTATGGTTGAAAAGCCAACATTTTGGGAAATGGTAGAAATGTTTGACAGACAGTACGAATTGCGTGTCACAAACAGCAATTTTTGTAGGACCTCGGAAACATTGCATTTTATTCCATCAACGCAGGTATGTTGTCCAGTTCAAATATGACCCCCTACATTAGTTTAACAATACACTACATAACCATGAGTGTGTGTGGTTTTTATTGGAGTATTTTTTTCTTAAGAGACAGGCTATATTTTTTATTGCTTTTGGTTATTGTTGAGATTTTTATTCAAGTGCAATTTTTGCTAAAAGAGATTGAATCTATTTTGTTTTCAATGAGGTTTTATTTGGTCTTTTTTTGTTCGTTTATTATGTTGTTTGTATAATGCATTTAAAAGCTCTTCACATTCCAATTACAATGTTAAATACTCTTGAGAAATTAAAGTTCATTGCTTTTGATATGATGTACTCATTATTTTGTCGTACAATTAATGAAAAAAAATTGTCAACATTTTTTGCCCATAATATCGATTATCGACAATAATTTGTAGGACAATTATCGTCCAGTAAATTTGTTATCGTGACAGCCCTATTCTCTGCATTTTTCTTTGTCTATACATCTTGTAAACATCATATGCCTGTACTGTTTCTTAAACTGGCAGATATATATGTTATTGGTTTATGGACAGTGTGCACTTTGCATTATTCATATTGAGTCAATAGGTGCACAAAAAATGTAGCATACACTACTGGAAGCAGTCCAGCCAAGAAACACGATACTAAATGAAAATAATAGACTGTCGGGAATAAATTAATAACATTTAATGGAACAAATTAGAATTTAAGTTGTAAATGTGCTTCTAGTCGTGGTTAGGCCAGCAGCAAAGGCCTTGCTGGCCCTGACTGCACACCAATGAATGACATACATATTCAATGACATACACTATTAGAGTTCTTTACTTAATCTATTATATATGTAATTTTACTCCACATATTAATATGCTAAATGTTTGTGGTGCCGTGCGTGCATACAGATGCTTTAAATGTAGTTTTAATGAAAAACATTTAATTTGTGCATGATTTTCGTTGTTTGAAAATGCACAAATTGATACATATCAATATTTGCGACTTTTTGGGGGTTTGTATATTCTCTATAACCAACATTTTAATATCCCAACTTCCCAACGCTTAGTGAGTGAAGTGTAATTATGTTTTAACAATGATTATACCTCCAACTTCCATAGTAATTTTGATATTTCGTCCACCACACATTACACAGCAAAGCAGAACTGAGATTGGAGCGCCTCCATTCATCGACCTTCTCATTTGTCATCTGTGTAACTGACCATCTAAAGAAGGCAGGTGTTGACACCCCCACCATGCTGTGATTCTTTAAATGACAAGATGACGAGTGTTCAAGTCGTCAACATCACCACACCAAATCAATCCACCAAGAAAAAGAACGTATCTTCGCATGTGCATAATGCTACCGGGCTGCTTGCTAACAGGCTAGGTAGCTAAGCACACCACTATTGAACACGTAAATGTACGAGAGATGTTCTGATGACAGCCAAGCAACCTACCTCAGTATTCCCCACATAGTCGTTTAGGGACGTCTTCTAAATTCATTTCGAGTGTTTCACAAAAGGTAAGCTACAACTCTGAGACCGCAAAAGAGGTAGCGACACATCCCATCTAGCATTATTGTCACTGCTTCCGGGATTGGGTTCCTCTTCGTGAGTGTCTGAGAGGGTGGACGATGTTTGGCTCAACAGCGCCACCCCAAGGGATGTGAGAGCATTTCAGTAAATCATCCTCCGCCAGAGAGCGCCATTGGTTAATAACAGAGTCCGATACGCCCAACGCTGTTTCTCGTAACATTGTAATTTTATTAATTACCATTAAATTAATAAATTAATTAGCATTACATTTTTTTCGTGTCATAAAATTGAGACAAAATTGTCATAAAATTTGTGCTTTTTACTCATAGTATTCTGACTTTTTTCTTGTAATATTCCAACTCACAAAATTGTTACTTTTTCGATTTGGAAAATAACAACTTGTTACCTAATATAACTACAACTTTTATCCATACTGTAGAATTATGTCTTTCTTCTCGTAATATTACAACTCCACATTACTACTACTCCTTAAAAAGGCATGGTAATGCCAGAATAAAATCATAACAAAAAAAACAACTAATAACGCTGTAAACTTGCAAAAATTAAGTCATATTCACAAGAAAAAAATATCATTTTATGGGAATAAAGTCTTAATTTTACAAGAAAAAAGTCCCAGTTTTATCAAAATAAAATTGTAATATTACAAGAATAAATTAAATTAACATTTAAAAAAGTTAAAATAGTGCCAAAATGAATGGATGGCTTTTTAAAGTTGAACGAAAATAGACTGAAGTGATGGTTTCTCGTGACACCACTTCCTTTGGCCCAGTATATAAAGCCAATCATCACTAATCTGGGAGTTCAAATGGAGTCAGAAGTTGAAGTTGGACAGCCAGATTAGGGCTGCGGTAAAATCAAGCTTCTTTCAATTGAGGCACCTGGCCAAAATGAAGCCAATTATTTTGCACAAGTACTTTGACAGAGTAATCCCCGCTTTTGCCACCTCTCGACTGGATTACTGTAATGCACTTTATCTGGGGGTTAACGAGATGTCCATTGGGCGTCTTCAGTTGGTGCAAAACTCTCCTGCGTGCCTTTTAACTGGCACCTGTACATATGAGCACACTTCCCCCCTTCCACCTTCATCTACTACCTGCCCATACATTTTAGGGTTCATTTTAAAATTCTTTGATTTCTCTTAAAACCCACTGCGGTTTGTTTTAAAGTGCTTCACAAATAAAGTTGATTTGGATTGAATACGAAAATGGGGACCGCATCCTGAGCTTCACGTCAGTGTACAAGTGTGCATTCAAAGTCAGCATCCCGTTCTCAACAGTGTTCCATCTAGTGGTCCAGTAAGTGATGGCCCATGGTATTGACTGGGCCCCGCCTGTGCATGTGCATGTGGGGGACAGATGTGTTGCAGCGGCTCCTCCCCAGCAGGGAGCAGCAGGACATTCCTGGCTGCAGGCGTCCACTGTTACGTGTCTCCCAGCAGTGGATTACTACAAAGCAAGGACATAGCAGCTTGTCCCCTCCCTGGCCTGTCTGCAGCTGCGCGGTCTACGCAGCCTCTTCTGGTCCACAGCCAACATCAGCTGTCTTGTTTTAGAAAGAGGGAGAGGAAAATACCCCAGCAATCCTCTAAAGCAGATTAAAGGCTGAATCAGGGGACTGAAGCGCTTTCCATTTCCAGGACTGCTTCACTCTCTTTCCATTATGGCTAAATGAGGATGTGACTGGCAGGCAGCACAGGCTACTATCACTACATGCCAACTTTACACCATCCTACACTCCTATTTGCTGGGTGGATCAATCCAAATATGGCTCGTATCCATACCAAGGGTAGTATCAAATTGATAATAGTGTGATGACATTGATATTTTTCAGTTGTCTTTTATATTTATTTCCACAAATATCAGCGTGTTGTTGTTCATATTGTTACATCGTTATATTTATATATCGTTTATATACCCAGGTAATAATATTGTAAAATTCATCCCAATTAAGTTTGCTGATAGAAATATTTTTTTTTGTTTGTCTAAAATCTTTGCCCTATGTTTTATTCTGATTCGAATCAGGGTCAACAAATTAAAGACCAAATCACAAAATCATTCAGTAATCGGTTCAAGTGTCGGTATTGGAAATACCAGCCCTGTATTTACTCAGTGTCAGATCAATCAAGAATCAATAATCAATAATCTTTATTGTCATTGTGTTTCCACACAGCGAAATTACGATTGGTAACTCCCATATGTAGAGTATATATGTGTAACGGCACACTATGTACAAATAAAATAAAAACATATTAAGAAGATATATATGTGTAACCAGTCTTAGTGCACATGAGCAGTAGGATGCGTAAAGTGCAGTCCAGTGAAAAACTCCGTTCTTTATTGTACATCGTGCGTCTGTTGTATGTGTAGGGGGGAAATGGATTGGACAGCTCTTGGATAAAAACGTGTTTTTGAGTCTGGAGGTCAGAGTTTTTATGTTTCTGTACCGTTTTCCCCGAGGGAAGCGGAACAAACAGTCCATTTCCTGGGTGGGTGAGGTCGGCGGCGATACGTCGGGCCTTCCTCTGAACCCGGCCCGCGTATATTGACTCCAGGTCTGGAAGACGACTTCCCACAATCCCCTGTGCTGTTTTCACCACCCGAGATACATTTTTTCCGTCCTGAGCTGTCCAGCTGCCGTACCACACTATTGCACCAAGACAGAGGATGCTTTCTATTGTGGCCCTGTAGAAGTTTGCCAGGAGCCGAGGGTAGAGACCAGCACGTTTCAGCTTCCTGAGGAAGAACGGTCTTTGTTGAGTCCTCTTCACCAAGTGAGCTGTATTCAGGGACCTGGTCAGGCCAGAGGTAATGTGGACGCCCAGGAACTTGATGTTGTCAACACGCTCTACTGCTTCCCCTTTGATGAGGAGAGGAGCGTGCTCTGTCCTCCTGGACCTCCTGTAGTCTACAATGACCTCCTTGGTCTTGTTGGTGTTCAGAACAAGGTTGTTATCTGAACACTACTGAATGAGGTGCTTCAGGACTTTTTAATTGCCCTTATTCATATAATATTATGACCCATTCTAATATTTTGTTTTTATTCTGGTATTTTCAAGACTATTTCTGTAAATGGACTACTTTATTCTCATAAGATTATTATTATTTTCCTCATAGTTTTATTACTACATGCTCACAATATTACAGTTTTATTCTCATAAAATGATGACTCCTTACTCATAAATGTATTTATTATATATATTTTTTGACTACATTTCATATATATATTTATTTCTGTATTAATTATATTCTTGTAATACATTGATTTGTACAATTATGACTTTTGATTGGGCCGCATGGTGGCGTACTGGTTAGCATGCTGCCCACACAGTCAGGAAATCCGGAAGATCTGGGTTAGAATCTCCGTTGGGCATCTCTGTGTGCAGTTTGCATGTTTTCCCGGGTACTCCGATTTCCTCCCACATTCCAAAAACATGCATGTTAGTTAACTGGTGACTCTAAAATGTGCATACTGTAGGTATGAATGTGAGTGTGAATGGTTGTTTGTCTGTATGTGCCATGCGACTGGCTGGCGGCCCTAGTGAGGATAAGCTGCAGAGAAAATAGATGGATGGATGACTTGATTGTATGTAACTTCTAACTTCAAATTCTTGGAATTCAGCAACTTTATTCTTGTAAAACTGCATTAGTGGCGCATACACTGTGGGCCTAATCTTCCTTCATGCTCATAAGATCCAATGCAAGAGCTGTATCACAAACTGTGCATTAGAGTCAGTGGAAAGCAGCATATTTGCAGACAATATCTTGCTGCAATCAGTAGCCTTGAATGTGATTAAATAATAAATGCTAAGTGCTCATGTAACAAATAAAAATGGCCCACCCAGGGGCCTCGTGCATGCATGCATGGCTATTTTGGCACACCCTTTGTTGACATTCTGGCTTATGGGGCGTAATGAAGTGAAAGCAAAGTGGAGTGGGTGTGGAATGGAGTGGTGTGCCGCTGCAATCAAAAAAAATAAATAATGTGGAGTTACATCATCAGAGAGCGTGAGAGGAGGACGAAGAGCCAAAAGGACATTTAGGGAACGAGAGAGCGTGGAGGCACACATGGTTTCTGCATACGTCTGACATATAATTAGTTAAGGCATTTTAAAAGAGAGAAAACAAAGCATTCTTAATTGTTTGGAAACAATGTACAATATTGAAGTTGAAGTACATGTTGAACCTCCCCTTACAAGCCCTTTTCTATGATACACCCAAACATACCACAGCACCCTCATTGCATTTACAAAATTCTGTGCTGAGGCGTGCAACTGAGGGGAATGTCTCGTTAAAAAATAAACAAGGGAAAGCAGCGTGGTCTTCATTTATTTTTAAAAAGTCATGGCTGCCAGCAGATTTTTAAACCCGGCGTCACTTTTTGCGCGGTAACAGAAATAAATGGCGGGAGAAGGCTGTTTGCTTTGGACACAAACAAATGTATATGTTTTGAAACAGGGCAATTCATATGTATAAAATACAGAGACAGTAAGACTAGTATTATTCCTACTACAGTATTACTGCTACATCACACATACATACCTTGTCACTGATTCTGTTCATTACTCTTATGGACAGAGTTTGTAGGTTCAGCCAGGACGTTGAGGGGATCCGGTTCGGTGGCTGCAAGATTGGGTCTCTGATTTTTGCAGATGCTGTGGTCCTGATGGCTTCATCGGGCCGTGATCTTCAACTCTCACTGGATCGGTTCGCAGAGTGTGAAGCGGCCGTGATGAGAATCACCACCTTCAAGTCCGAATCCATGGTTCTCTCCCGGAAAAGGGGGCCATTGCTGGGTCGGCGATGAGATCCTGCACCAAGTGGAGGAGTTTAAAGGCGATCTATTATGCTTTTCTTCTTTTCTGGCCTATAAATGTGGTTGACAATGTTGTATTCTCGTGTTAAATGATGCCAACGCATCAGATAATGAGGTTTGCGCATTTGGAAGTGAGACCTGGAAGCAGTTTTGGATGTCTGAGTTTTACTGAGTTTTTTTAAACACTTGAGTTCCATTGACGTCAATGCAACCTGGAATTCTTTATATGGGCATTCCCAGGCAAACACTGTAGGCCTGCCCTCCCCAGGCTCTGCTTCTCTCTGCTCTGTTCACCGTGTTAGCACGTATGGCTCCCAGGAAATGTTTGTTCGGGTGTGCCTAAAGAGGCAAGCATCAGGAAGAAGAAGTTGGAGTCGCTGATTCCCGGCCAGCAAGCTAAAAATATGCTCATCTGTCAACGGCAGATGAGCAAACGGGACTGTTTTGTGAACATGGGCCAATACGAAGCTGGACTATCCGCCAAACTGTTGCTGAAGTCCGACGCCTTTCCAACGTCACTGGGTCGTGTTGAAGACTCATGAGAGCAAGCTGTAATTTATCAAGGTCCTAACTGCTTATTTTGCATAAGTAATCGGACAAAACAGGTTCGGAAGCTGTCCGGAAGTCCTCGGGGATCGCTTGGGAGTGTGACCAATCACAGCGGAGTGGGCTCGGCGGGAGGCGTACCTGGAGGAGGGCTGTGGGTGGAGTAAATTACACTGACCGTTTGAGCGGGAGGCAGGAAACACTGCAGGAAGAGGTGCAGAGTTTGGAAGATCTAGAAAGCTTTCTGTGCCGGTTATTGTGTGTAGCTGCTCTATAGGAGTCCAGAACTCAATGCAAAGGCCAGAAAATTTTCCCTTTACGTATCTCGGGGTCGTGTTCACAAGCGAGGGAAAAATGGAACAAGAGATCGACAGGCGGATTGGTGCAGCATCTGCAGTGATGACGACTCTGCATCGGTCTGTTGTGGTGAAGATGGAGCTGAGGCAAACTCAATTTACTGGTCGATCTACGTTCCTACCCTCATCTAGTATGGTCATGACCTCTGGGTGGTGACCGAAAGGACAAGATCGCGGGTACAAGCGGCCCTTAGAGATAAGGTGAGAAGCACTGTTACCTGGGAGAAACACATAGTAGAACCCGCTGCTCTTCCAGCCAGATGAGGTGGCTCGGTTATCTGGTCAGAATGCCTCCCGGATGCCTCCCTGGGGAGGTATTCAGGGCGCGTCCGATCGGTAGCAGGCATCGGGGAAGACCTACAACACTTCGGAGAGACTATGTCTCTCAACTGGCCTGGGAACACCTCGGGATCCGCCGTGGAGAGGGAAGTCTAGGCTGCCCTGCTGAGGCTGCTGCCCCCACGACCCGACCTCGGATAACAGGAAAAAGAAGGATGGAACATTACAATTTTATTTTGATGAAGTTAAAGCTTCTTACCACAATAAATGTCTTACCTAGTTTGGCATTATTCTTGTATTTGCAACTTTTATTCTTGTAATTCTTTATCCTCCTTAAAAATGACGCTTTTCTGTTAACTGTTATTGTAATTTTTATTTTTTTGGTTAAAATTATATTATATTGTTATACACTATATCAGGGGTCACCAACGTGGTACCCGCGGGCACCAGGTAGCCCCCCACGACCACATGAGGTGCCCGCAAGCCTGCTTTTCATTCAGGTTTTCAGTTAATAATGTGAGAACACTAGAAAGAAAAGTATCCTGAAACATAAAATGTGAGTTGTGGATACCAGCATTTTGTGAATGTTTTGGTAAAACAAGCATATTTGATCTGTTTGGTTTGAAATAAGGTATGAAAATCCAAAAAAAAGAGTAGCTCGTGGCCATTTTCATTTTCTAAAAGTAGCTCTCGCAAGAAAAAACGTTGGTGACCCCTGCACTATATTATATTAAAACACTATATTATTATAATATTATTATAATATTATTATAAAACTATTCTTGCAATTCTGTAGCTTTATTCTCATAATTGTTTTTTTCATTACACAAAATACAAAAAGTACATAATTAAATGGAGATATGTGTTTTGAATTAGACAGCAATTTATTATTATTTTTTTAAATACAAATGACATATATTGAGGCCGCACGGTGGTCTAGTGGTTAGCACGTTGGCCAACACAGTAACAGCTTGGAGATCGGGAAGACCTGGGTTCGATTCTCCCCTGAGCATTTCTGTGTGGAGTTTGCATGTTCTCCCCGTGTGCGCGTGGGTTTTCTCCGGGTACTCCGGCTTCCTCCCACATTCCAAAAACATGCAGGTGAGGTTAATTGGTGACTCTAAATTGTCCATAGGTATGAATGTGAGTGTGAATGGTTGTTTGTCTATATGTGCCCTGCGATTGGCTGGCGACCAGTCCAGGGTGTACCCCGCCTGTCGCCCGAAGTCAGCTGGGATAGGCTCCAGCATGCCCCCGCGACCCTAATGAGGAAGAAGCGGTATAGAAAATGGATGGATGGATGGATGACATATATTGAATGATATATGACAAAAAATAAGCAGTAGAATTGCCATGACATCCATCTAATAATTCCTTCTCACCATAGAGAGTCGAGCACAACTGTGACGATTTCCTTTCTTGCACACAGGAAGTGTTTCCCACAGTGACAGGATGGACGACAGCACAGCCCCACACCACGACGAAGAGACCTCTGACCTGTCACAGGCTTATCTGAGCAGCTTCCACCTCTGCCTGGCCTGCACAAATCCCAAGCTAGAAGCCTTTTAGAGAGGATTTTCTGACTCAATCTGCTTGCTTTGCTAAAAGTGCGGGAGGCAAACAGCGTTGGGGGCCAAAGACCTTTCAGCCATCCAGACCATCACCATCATCTCCTGCCCCCACGCATGTTTAGACGTCACACTTGGCTGAAGCACAATAAGCTTAGAAGAAAAAGAAAAAGAGCCACAGAGCTCCACTCTGACTGAGTAGTGAAGCAAATGTGCTTTGACAACCCGTTGAAGGACTTAATGCAAGCGTTGTTCACTGCTTTCACTGCCCTGTTCTATGTTTCCTGTACAAATGAAAAGCAACAATGGACTACATTAAGGCTTTACTGTAAAAGCACACATAGCAGATACGATAAGACACCGTAGACACAGAGCTGCAGGATTATTGGCTGGAGAAGAGTCCAAAAAAGCTCTACACCGCATCAGAATCATGCTCCAGCATATCCCCTTTCACTCCAGTGGCTTTTCCCAGAGTTTACCTCAAGGAGAAAGGATTAATGCTAAGTCTTGACCCAGCAGATGCCACAGATCCTTCTGGCTCATTTCAGTAGTAAAGCATGGAAAGGAGGTTAGGGTGGCCTTTTGCACCGCGACAGTCAAACAAAAAACAATTGAACTGTATTGCATATTCTATGGTTGCTATCAACACACATTGATAGCAACCAATGATATTTGTATACATTTATTATTTATTTTTCATTTATTCATTTTTATCTCAAATCATGCAAAAAAACATTTACACCAAAAACCAAAATCAACCGAAAAAAATAAAATAAAAATAAAAAATGGACAAAGATGACTTTAATTTAATGACAATTTTGTTTTTGTAATATTAATTTTATAATATTTGAAGGGTATACAGCAGCCACACTTTTCAAATTTAGTACAAATACTAATATATATATATATATATATATATATATATATATATATATAAAAATTTTAAGAGCAGTTCAAAAATTGCAAGAATTTACATTTTGCACTGTTGGATCTTAAGAAGGTTCTAAGCAGAGCTTAGAAATCGGAGTGAGACAAAGAAAAATTTGAGTAAGAAATGTTTTGTTCATCTACTTGTCAAAAGTTTAAGACCATAGCTCAACACTCCCACACCTCCAACCACCCGATATAGAAATACATAAAAGACATACATGCAATACATAAAAGAAGGAGTAGCTGCACCATTCTTGTTAATCACCTTCAAAACTGATTTGGGGCATGCTTGATGCCAGTGTCTCCTGGAGGCTAGTTGGAATGTTAGTCCGGGTGGTGAAGATAGCTTCATAGAGCGTATCCATCCAAAAATGTTCTCAATTGGATTTAGAACAGGGAAACATGCAAGATGGTCCGAAAGAGTGATCTTATTCCTCTGGAAGAAGGCGGCCATTGCGAACTGCAGCGTTGTCTTGTTGAAAAACCCAGTCATTACCACACAGACGAGGGCCTTCAGTCATGAGGGATGACCCCTGCAATATCTCCACATAGCCATCTACCATTTGACGCCCCTGCACATGCTGAAGCTCCATTGTTCCATTAAAGGAAAAAGCACCCCAGATCATGATGGCGCCCCCTCCACTGTGCCGTGTGAAAACATCTCAGGTGGGATCTCCTTGTCATGCCAGTAGTTGCAAGCCATCAGGACCACCAAGGTTACATTTTTTCTCATCAGAGATTAAAATGTTCTTCCACCTTTCAATGTCCCATGTTTGGTGCTCTTGTGCAAATTCCAAACGAGCAATTTTGTGGCGTGGAAGGAGACAAGTGCCTTTGAAATTGTTCTTTGTTCTTAAAACCCTTTTTCCCAGATGCCGTCTGATGGTTACTGGACTGCACTCGACACCAGTAACAACCTTTATTTGGGCTGAGGAACCAATACACACACTCCAAAATAAGATGCAGTATTTGTGGTATACGTTCTCCCATCTTCACTTCCTGGTTGTCTGACAACCTGGCGTCCAAATGTGTCTGTCCATTTGTGGCTGCATGCATTGTAGCCATGCAGATGGCTTCATCAGACTTGCAGCAATCAATAGGTAGTTACCAGCTTACGTAAGAGGGCTTTTAAGGTCAGTATAGCATGGCGTTAGAGCTGGGGGCTGTGTGTATGTGTGTGAAATCCTTCTTGGGGGTTAACTCACAGTTCAAGCGGCTGTTTCATGCTGCGCCATGTAAGAGACCACACAGAGGAAGAGCTCTATCAATATTTCAACAAAGACAGACTTGCTCTTTCTCCATAACCACCACTGCTTCCCTCCTTCCCTAAACCTCCCCCCCAGCCCGAATCTTCCGTATAATACCACAAATAGCCTCCATCCCAGCTCCTCATGTGTCTGCCTCTCTTAAAGCAGAGAGACCTAAACCACATAAACAACCAGCAGCATTCTTCTGAGATGGTTTTTCTTCTATTTTCAGGAGGAAGACAACAATCCACATGTTCACAACGGTTAAATATTAAGGCCTTGCTACAGTCTTGTTGAATCAAGGCTAGACTATATGCTAGGCTAGTCATTCCAGGAAGCAAGAAAACCGTGTGCCTCCACATTTAACTTGTTAGCATAATGTTCTCCTTTATGTCCTGTGAAAACTGTCAACATGTTTTATAAAACCATGTTTAAAGATCTCTAAAACAGATGCGCTATTTTTACACAAGTCAAAGATCCTCTGAACCAGTGATTCTCAACTGGTGGGTCGGGACTCAAAAGTGGGTGGCGGAGGCGTTTTCAGTGGGTTGCAGGTGTAATACGCCGCCAAGGGATGTGTGTCATGTTTATGGGCGACTTTGTGAAGCTTGAGGTGGAGGGGAAGGACATCGAGTGGGGACTTCGAACCCAGAGCGCGCTATGAAGACAGGACAGCGTCTCACCGCTGCAGCTCACATTGTGTTACAAACAGTCCCTTTCAATACAATATCTGAGAAGTTTGAGTAAAAAAATTCCGCAATTTGGGTCGCTGCTTGTCATTGAGCTGTGATGGTGTGTCACGCAGCCAAATAAGTTAAGAACCACTGCTCGAAAAGACACAAGTGCTCTCAATTCTCAACTGGTGGGGACCCACTTTTGGGTCATGGAGCTGTTTTCAGTGGTTCGCTAGTCTTTACCAAAAAAAAAAAAAAAAAAATTGTAGATAGCCTTATCCAGTTTTCTGGTCAAAACGGCAAAGTATTTTATCGTTTCAGCCTCTCATCCACATGGAAGCGTCCTGGGTGCCCTGAAATGGTATTTTTGGAAAACAGCTTCCAGAGTAGGAAAATCTGAAAACGCCCGCTCGTCGTTTCAATATGGACTAGCAATCTGCTCATTTTTTAAAACGAGGACATCACAGACCCGTCGCCATCACGTGCCCAGAAGGGAGCCTTGACGACAAGCTAACAAGTGTCATAACAAGCGTCATGATTCACCGCAGTCGACGTTCTCAGAGTTTCTTGTCTTATAATGACGCCAAAATGACGCACATGTAATTCCACTTTGTCGTAAGTCTAGACGAGCCATGGAAAGTGGAGGACGACGGAGTTATGCGCATGTGTTCTTTCTTCTTCTATGGTTTGGTGTGTCCCGTGGTTCCGTCCGCATGTCTGTTTACAGCTCCACATGTAGGTGTGCCTTGTGTATTACATCGTTTTCACTCAGTTATCCGTTTTCGTCTCGATGCAACGTTGCAGTAATCTGGTAGAGTGTGAATGAGACTTTTTTTTAACCCGGCAAAAAAAATAAAAAATCCCAAGACAATCTGAAAAAAATCCTACTCTGGAGGCTGTTTCCAAAAAATACAGTTTCCGGGCACCCAGAACGCCCTTTCCGTGTGGATGAGAGGCTGAAACAATAAAATATTTCACCGTTTCCGTGTGAATAACCTCTAAGGATCTGTGAAAAAGACGTCTGTCTGCTGTTTCAGAGGCTGAAAACAAAGAAGACTCCAAGACCTGACAGGGTCTCACCTTCCCGCCTCAAAGCTCTTGCCTGAACCACCATTGTCCCGGTCCCCAAAAAACCCTCCATCAAGGGATTGAATGACTACAGGCCGGTGGCCCTGACGTCTGTGGTTATGAAATCGTTCGAGAGACTGGTGTTGGTCCACCTGAAAGGCATTAGAGGCCCACTGCTGGATCCTTCTTCAAAAGGTCACCGAACTCACTCTGCCCCCCTCCACCTGTCAGAGGATAAACACATTCCGGACTGATTGGGGGCAGCAAGTGAGGCTGGGGTGCGTCATATCCAGCTCCCAGACCATCAACATGGGCGTCCCCTCAGGGTGCGTCCTCTCTCCTCTGCTTAAGACTGTGGGGATGACAGTGGACGTCAGTAGACGCCCCATGATGTAAGACCAGAATCAAACTCTTACTATGGGAACATACATGGCCAATAAAGCTGGTTCTCTGGTGACTGCATTACTATGAACTTAACATGAAGTGTTAGCTGCATGTCAGTTCCAACAAGGATTACGAGGAGGGTGTTTGTTGAGGCGTTTATATCTTGTCCTCTTCTGACCAGCACATCTCACACAAAGGGGACTATAAATGGAGCAGGCACCATTTCCTGCTCAAAGCACCGATTCCATATAATAAGGAAGGGCGTGAGAGACGACGGCCTCCATCAAAAGATGCATTAGCGGGCATTATATTGCTAATCCCAGGATCTTTACCCGCCCTGCTAATCTGGATTACTGTTGACTGATCATTTACAGCATCGGCAAGTTCTTTTTATACGTCTTTCGCG
Source organism: Dunckerocampus dactyliophorus (assembly GCF_027744805.1). NCBI lineage: Eukaryota > Metazoa > Chordata > Actinopteri > Syngnathiformes > Syngnathidae > Dunckerocampus > Dunckerocampus dactyliophorus. Next base: position 7,990,781 of record NC_072821.1, on the reverse strand, counting down.
TCAGTTTTTATCTTGACCTCTTGAGCTTTCGGTGGTTTTGGTCAGGATTTTGTTTCATTCACGTATTTGATTCAGACATACAGCAATTATATAATACTCTATGAATACGGCTGTAAAACCAGAGGCATCGTAAATAAAACATTACACACAACAGGTTTCAAGATGAGCTCAGGATGTAAACAAACAAACAAAAATGCACTGACATCCTCATGAGCTTTAAAATGCAGTGCGTGCATTGGAGGTCTTTTTTTTTTATTTGCTAAAACTAATCTGGTGACATTTTTAAAGGTCACACACAAGATGGGCTTTAAAAGTGTGTAGTAGACAGATGTCACACAGCAAATACAAATATGGTGCTGCTCATATTCTGGTACTCCAAAAACATGACACGCGTCTTACAAGCTGTACAGTACAGCAATGCACTTGCTTTGATGCAAACTTTATGTAGCCTGACGTCTAATTCAAATATCACTGGACACTTCATTAAGTATACCATCGTTCAGAAGAAAACTCGCGGGCACTCGGACTGGGGTGTATAATAAATTAATGAATTAATTACACAACAAATGAAAATGAACTCGATCATTTTGCCGGTCTTCAAACATTGCCATGTGCATGCATGTCTGCTCTCCTCGTCTCTCGCCTCCAAACAGGCGTTCACTCTGTGCATTAGTTTCAGCAAACCTTGGCGCGTCTGTTCCACAGAACAACAGCATGAACGGAGTGAGCCCTTTTGTCAGTCATGCGGTCTCTTTGCCAAGGTGGGTGACGGCGGGGCTGGTAGCATACATATATTGTCATATTTAAAAAAAATATTTTTTCATTGTGCTGTTCTTAAAAAGTCATTAAAATCTTGTCTCGTCTCGTTCTCGTAGACACAATCTCATATATCGTCTCGTTTCGCCGAGTGACACCTCTACTCACTCCATGTGTTCAGAATAAACTTGTCATCTTCCATTTCATTGAAGACGAATGGAACTGAATGGACGCAGCATGTTCATTCTTCTATTTCTGGGGCACGTGGGCACTTTGTTCCAGCTCTGCACACTTCTGGAAAACAGACAGATTTTCTGCAGGCATTTGCCCTTTTACATCCCAAGAGGCAACAATAACAACAGCATTTCACTACATGCTGCACTTCCTGTCCATGTAAGAGCAAACCATAACGAGGCTCTGCACGGGAAATCACACTGATGCGATCAGTCTGAGAGCAATCGACCTACGGCGTGTCTGAGTCATCCTGTGCACTTCAATGTAACACGCTATCTCATCTTATCAACGCTGACGATTGCCTTCAGTCGGCAGGGCCAGGTGAGGCTGGCAATTAGGAGCTGGGGCTCATGACTAAACATGATAATATCCATCCATCCAGCCATTTTCTATACCGATCGTCCTCCTAGTGTTGCTGGAGTATGCTGAAGTCTGTGAGGTGGGACTGGTCGACATAATATATCATAATATAATCCCTATCAATTGTGTCCTTCAGGATATGTTTTATCAACTCCACTGTGTTGAATACCTTAGAAAACATAACTGAAGCCACATCAGCAAGAAGTTACAAGTTGCCATGGAGACAAATTCAAAAGGAAGGCTGTTGCCAAGATCCTAACAGAAACAACAAAAATCTGACTCAGGTACTATTACCCACAAGCAGGTGTCATCTTGGACACCTGCGCCATCTAATCCAAGTCTACACTAATGCTCTGTTCTTAACATGCATCCAAAACAAAACGCTATACATGACATAGACCCTAAGCTCCCCATTCCATCACTTCCTCAGGCTCTCTCTCTTCCTCTGTGTGCTTAAGTCTATTGGTGTTACACTGCTGTCACCGGATCATTAGGCACCATCCGCTTCAATAATGCAAAAAGAGCAAAGCAGTGCTGCAGAAGCTGCACAGCCTGTCATCCCTCAACACAGCAGGTACAGCCGCACAGGTAAACAATGTATTTATCCCAGCAATGTAATGTGTGTCTGTGGTGGGCAACAAAGTGCATGGCCTTTACTTGCTGATTGGCTATCCTGTGGACACCGGAGACCGTTCTTCACTTTGTAATATAGAATATAACAACACTGTGTAGCTAAATGCTCAATGAAAACTTTGAAAATTTTAGCATGCCGTATTTATAATTATCGTTGTATTTATTATCATTCTATCGTTCTAATACATTCCTTTAAAAATATTATTAAAATAATTTAAAAAATATTATAACATATAAAAAAATATTAAAACATAAGTGCCCAAAATAAAAACAAACAATAAAAATAGCTAAAAACAGTAAAAGCTACAAAAAAAAAAATGTCCAGCTCAGCTTGCGTTAAAATCCAGTGCAAACGAGTGTATTTTGAGCATTGATTTGAGCATTGATTTTAAACTCTCAACGGAAGTAGCAGTTCTAAGGTCCAGAGCAAGAGTGTTCCAAAGTTAGCGGCCTGCTACCGCAAAGGCTCCGTCTCTTCTTGTCTTCAGTCTGGACTTAGGGCACTCTAATAGACCTCAGAGCTCTGACCAGCGTGTGCAAAACAAGCAGTTGTGACAAATAAGGTGTAGTCAGCCCATGGAGTGATTTGAAAACAAATAATAAAATCTTAAACTGAATACTAAAATGAACAGAATATATTTATGAGTGATGTGCTCGTGCCTTTTAGTTCCTGTAAGCAGGCGAGCAGCTGCATTTTGGACCAGTTGTAAGCGGCGAGTGGAGTACTGTTCAAGGCCGAAAGGGACATCCAGTCTTTTGCGTCTTGTTGGCATTTCAGTCATCCTTCAGACGAGTCTGTTTCAGACTTATACGGTAATGACATTTGCATATCATCTGCCAAGAAGTGAAACGGGATTTTATAGTTTTTAAAAATGGATCCTTGGGGCACCCCACAAGTTAAAGAGGCTTTCTCTAAAGAGAAAGTACAAAGATTTACAGAGAGGGATCTGTCAATCAAATATGCTTTAAACTATTTTAGGACAGTGCCTTTGAAGCCTGCACATGACTCAGGATGAGATATTAAAATTTGATGGTCAACTGTGCCAAATGCTGCGGTCAAGTCTAAAAGTACCAGCACAGCTGAACTACCAGAGTGGGATATTAAAAGAAAGATTTACTTTTTTTTTTAAAGACCTGTTTCTGTACTGTGATGAGATCTAAAACCACACCACTTTTTCTAATATTTTTGATAACAACGGTAGCTTGGAAATTGTCCTATACAGTGCTATGATAGAACAGAGGGGTCTAAGTTACGCTTTTTGAGAAGAGGCGGCATAACAGCTTGTTTTAGGGAGCCACTGACGCAGCCGGAAGGAACTGAGCCATTAATGAGTTAGTATACAAGTATAAGGCCCAACAGAGTCAAAGACATCTTTACATAGTTGTTGCCTATTGTCTTCCAAGTTATTGCACAATGGCTGTCTCACGATATATTAATATCACTGTCAAAATGTTGTGCTCATAATAGTAGTAAGTAATGATAATATTGTATGAAGAGATACTGCAGCTGATTTGTTTAATCTACCGAGAGTATCTATTATTTATATTATGTGTGTAAATGTTTACGTTCGCTCTGTTACAGTCAGCCTACCATACAAATTTTGGACTGTAATTTGTTAGGAAGTAAACTTTCAAAATTAAAAATCAGCAGGGGATGAAATAATGATTCCCCCACTGTATTCTGAATATTACGCAATCGCTGTCGTGTGATGCTATCATATTATCGTTACTCTAGATTTTTCTTTTCCTGCCACTATAGTGATGATCAAAGATTTGCTGCATTCTGATTCCTTTAATATCATTGTCAGAGTATCGTGATATCGCACCATCCAGTACTGTAGTTGACTTGCATCCAATATATTGATTAGTCACAATACTGTACCATTAATATTGCCAAAATATCATGGTAATATCACATCATGAGTATCTCTAGTTGATTTGCTTCGAATATTTTGATGATCACAAAATCGCTGTATACTATTAGATATTGCTAATACTATTATTGTGGTTGCTAAAATACTGATAATTAGGTACAAAGAGTTACTAGTTCTTTTGAACACAGTTTCTTAATAAAAAGAAGTGATGCATGATGCAAAGAGTAAGAAGTGCGCTACATTCTACAGCTACTGGATTTTAACAGTCACTTTAAGGCTTTGGTTTTTGACCGTGATGAGCATCTGCAAGAGCCAATCAGCGAGGTCGGCCCCGCCCTCCATCGGTCCACCCCCTCCTCCTTGCAGCCTGTTACAGTGCACATCACTTTTGCGCGCACACATGAGCAGAGAAGGCGCTTTAAGAGCATTTAAACATCATCCACTGGACTAGAGAAGTGGACATAGGCAACACGAAAGAGGCGAATGGAACTCCATGTCGAGGGGGGAGGCCCTTTTTCTCTTTCTAACATCGAATGCTCCTCATCTTTTCAGTGCATTATTTAGAATATAGGGACTTCTTTTAGTAATTTTATTGCTTCTCCACCTGTAGCTGTGTGTGGATATTCCTTTGCAAAAACACACTGTTGGATTATTGCGCATCCGTGCGTAAAAGGAGAGGGGAAAGGCTAAATCCGCTCGAGGCTGCTGGCAGAGCAGCATGGATAGAAAGGAATTTGCACTCACATAGGAGACAAGTGGTCCGTCCAGGGAGCTCGCCATTTCTCTCTCGTTTGTCATATTCCTGTGGAGGAAGAAGAGGAAGAGGAGGAGAGCGTCAGTGAGCAGCCATGGGCAAAGAGGAGTGTAAAACTATGCTGGACGCTCTGAATAAAGTGACGGCCTGCTACAGACACCTGGTCATCGCCCTGGGCAGCACCTCGGACTCGCAGAACTTGCGGGAAGAGCTGAAGAGGACCCGTAAGAAGGCGCAGGAGCTGGCCGTGGCCAACCGGACTAAACTCACCTCCCTGCTCAAAGACAAGAGCATCAGCAAGGAGGACCGCGCCGAGTACGAGCGTCTATGGGTGCTCTTCTCCAGCAGCATGGACCTGCTGGAGGTGGACATGAAGCGGTCCCTGGAGATAGGCCAGGACTTCCCGCTCAAGGTACCTACCAGGCATTTCATCCAGACGGGCATGACGGGCAGCACCAGCACAGTGGCCGCTCGCGCCATGAGCGTGCAGAACATGAAGTACGAGGCCGACAGCAACATCGACACGGCCGACCTGCGGGACCTGCAGGCCGAGATCTGCCAGGTGAGCCAGATGATGGAGGAGATGGAGATGAAGGTGCAGGTGGCGCCGTGGGCCGTGGAAGCCAAGCAGGAGGCGGGCGCCGAGCTCAAGTCCAACATGAGCGTAGGAAATTCCTCCGTGGGCGTCATCTCCATCTGCGAGGAGGAACCCAAGGATGAGGAGGGGGGAGGCAGCGGGGACGCCGGCTTTGCGTCCATCTGCGCCGTGGTGGTCTTCTTTGTCATCGTCACTGTCGCTGTGGTTCTAGGCTATCTGGTCATCAACATGTCCTGAACGACAGTAGGCCTACCCCCAAAAGCTCCTTTTGTATGACAAAAAAGTGGTGGGTAGGTTACAATATCAGTACACTACGTGATGTGCTCTCTTTACATTTATATTTCTCTTGCAAAAGTGCACAAACGACAAGAAAACAGTACTGCCGTCTATTACGGCCACACTGAAAAGAAAACAAGTAGTACATGCACGACAGAAATCCAGTATTATAAGAAAACACGGCAACGTTACGAGAATAAATTTGCACTATCATCAGCAAAAGTTGTATCATGGGGCACTTTTGAGCGGCAGCAGAGACACGGCGTTGCGAGTATAAAGTCATATCGTTACGAGAAAAAAAAATCGTAATGGTACAAATAACATGGTATTATTACGTGAAGATGCCAAAATGTTACAAGAATGATGTTAGTAGGTCTAAAAATTCTAAAGAGGAGGAAAAAAAAGTCTATATCACTATCAAAAAAGTGTAGTTTTACGAGAATAAAGTGATATTTTCGCAACAGAAAAGTTGCAAAATGATGCAAGTCACTGTGCTACGAGACTAACGTCTTACCGTTATCATTACAATGAGAAAACAGTGTCATTTATGAGAATAAAGTCGTATTGTTAGGATAATTTTTTTGAAGAGACTGGGACATAAAAGTCAAAACACTACGAGACTCATGTAGTAATGTTACGAGAGTTACAAGATGTTACAAGAATAAAGTTTTATTGCTATTAGTTGAAATTCTTTCTCAGGTTGTGCCAAAACTACTATTTTGTAGTTTCTTCGAAATTTATACGAAATTCGTACTAACAATATCCTCAACACTTCCATTCTTAAAGCACCTTCGTGCTAATAATATTGACTTTATTCTTGTAAAATGACAACATTTTAAGTTAAGATGTTGCACTTGCAAAATTGCAAACTTTTCCCTTGGAGAATGTGAACTCCCCCGCATAATATTACAATGTAATTCTCATCAGGTTTTTTTTTACATTCTCAACTTAATTGTTGTCATAAATTGACTTTGTTTTCGCAATATTTTGTTTTCCTTCCAGTGTGGCCATAACACTCTTTTGACATAATGTCATTCAAATGTTCGTTTTCCTGGTTATGGCCAGTTATGGCTAGTGAATAAAATTGGCACATGCCAGCCACACTTACTAAGGAAACTACTACAAAATCATCACCATAAAGATGATGAGATATGTTTTATTTTACTTTATTTTGCACTTGAATCATTACTAAGAGAAATCTGCTGTCACAAAAAACTGGAGATGAGGAGTAAGAATTATGATTTGTGAAAATATTTGCACTAGATTTAGAAGTACTGGTGGAGATAATGGACATCAGGTACATTGTGAGGTAAAGCAGGCCTGCTTCTCGGGTCTAGGAGTTTGTTTATTTTTGTAAACGGGGGCAGAGAGCAAAGAAAAAAAACTACAAGGCGGTGTGTGGCCATCAGGATTTATGCAAACAACACGTAATCCAAGTGGATTAGCAGGAGAGCTCATGCAGAAACATAGCCTACTGTTACTGTAAGTTCTCCCGTTGATGCTCCTCATGCTAAAAGATTCTTTACATGAACAAAGCAAATGCAGCCATCTGATCAAGTTCTACGGGAAACAATGGCACAAGCTAGCTCTGGGGTTGCTGAATCTGCACTATTCCGCACTCTCGCGATAACACATATAATCCACAATAAAGCCAGATTGTTGTAGATTCCAGTGCATCAAATCACAATGTGCTTCAGGAGGGACCTGGAAGAGTTGATCAGTAAGTTACCAGTTCACTGTATGCTTTGCTCATATATCAGGGTTTTCTTGTAAACACTGTTGAATGTATACATTGCAAAATGTATTGTACAAACTGTCTTCTGTGTCAGATAATGTACATACAATCAAGTATATTTATTATAATAAAACATTGAAATGCACAAAGAGCTGTTTGGAGATTCATGGTTTAAGACTGAGGCCTCCGTCAAGATAATCTTCCAGGTTTTAAAAGCGTCAAAAGTCAAGCCTTAACTTTGTAAGCTGGTGGCTTCCCGCAGGTATTTTAAGCGTACGACGATTATTAACTTGGACGTAACCACCTTAAGTTTAAATGGTGTTCAATTTTAAAATGGAGACTCTTTATCTGTCAGCCTGCCTGGCTAATGGTTTTACTTCTAAGAGTATTTGAGTATTCCTGGAATAGCGCAGGAGATGTTAAGGCTGACAGATAAAGCCTTTGAGGTTTCCTCGAAAGGGGGGGGACCCAATCAAGTAGTTCACTGGCACACTAAAGAATGAATACAAGGCCAGTGACAAGATGTTTCTTTGAAGCGGAATAACAATTGGTTTCTCTTGGCCTTTTAGAAATGCTATCCGTGCACGGGTGAATTAAGGACACACTTACAAGACCAGTTTTATCGTACGGCGCCCTGTTCTGAACTCATTCTGGCATCACCACCTCCTAATACTAAAATGCATTACCGCAACTTTCCTGACTCGGTGGTTTATTTCGAGTCTTTCAGTTTATTTCTATTGTGCACGATGGTGGTTAGGATTAATAACTGGCGGGAGGACTGATCGCATTAGCTGTGCAACGCGTCCGTGTGGCGCAACGCGTCCGTGTTGCGCATGTGCTGGTACATGGGCAAGCATGCTGCGGACTTTCACATTGTGCATGGATTATTTGGAGTCCTGTTATTGCTGAGTCGGTTTATTTCCATTGTGCACTGTGGAGGATAATAACGACTACGTTGCCGCTGCACGCACTTGTGCATTAATTGTACTGTGGGCTTTGACATTGTGGATTCGTTTGACTTTTTATGTTTGTTTCTGTTCTGCAAAGTGGCGGTTATCATTAGTAACTGGCAGTCGCAATTAGCATACGGCGTGATTGCCTTTTGGGTGCATGTGCTCATTCTGTGCATGAGCAATATTCTGTTACACAAGGTGGCAGCTATCGTTAATAACTGGCAGGAGCAGCGACCACATTGATTATACAACACAACCAGCGTTTGCTCATGCACGGGCAGTTGTGCCGGGAACTTTGACATTTTGTGTTTCAGTTCTGTTCATTTTTGTTATGCAAGGTGACGGTTATCATTAACAACTGGCGCGAGGAACAATCGTTTTATCCACAAATGTCTATGTTGGGGAGGAAGCGTGTGTGCGTTCTATTTATTTCAAATTCTTTATTTTTAAAAAGGGACAGTGTACATTAATCAACATTTCATCAGAAAGTAAATGTACCCGAGTTAGCTGAAAGGCAAATTTTCATCGGCAGTCCCTTTGCCAGATGGTAATAGACATGTGGTGGTTATAATTGATAACTAGCAGGAGGACCGATCACATTGATTATATGACACATCTACATTACGTGTGCTTGTGTGCGTATTTCAAGTCTTTCTCTTTATTTGTGTTACGCAAGGTGGCAGTTGCTATTGATAACTGGCAGGAGGAGGAGGAAAAATTATAAGACACATTCTTGTGCATAAGCTATAAGGCCGGGTCCAGGCGCAGATCTTTTAGCCTGAATCAAAGACTTTCCATATAAAATGTGCCTAAACATGGTGCACATCACCTTGTGTTACTCTACACTAACATTTTTACATTTCAAATAGCATTTTTCACTGTAAAATAGAAGGTTAAAAGGTTGAAATGAAGTTAATTGCAGCAAAAATTCTAAGAGTTGGGCATCCTTGATCAACAATGAGGAAAATCAATTACAACTTCAGTTAAGGGATTTTATGCAAGGGTGTCAACATTGGAATGTGTGGCAAACATTATATCTCGCCCTCTTCCTAACACACGCACAAGCATTGGTTATGTTTGTTGTCAGCTAACGATAGCCATTTGGCCAATTTGAGCCGCTCACAGTAGCTATCATTGGCTGTACAGCCCATGGTAACAACATGAACCATGAATGTAAACGATTGGTCACATGTACGCTGTGTAAGCGAATACCAGACGGCCATGACGGCAACCATGAACGCCAGTTATTTTACAATATTTATGCAGTTTAACTTATAGTTGTGAAAAATATAGTTGTACAAATACATATTGTTAAATGAATGACTCTGTGAGCTTTGGAATAAAAATAAAGCCAGAAAGCACTCAGGACACAAAGCTGAGTGAACTGCACAAAAATGAGTTGAACACAGGATTAATAATTAAATATGGCAGAGAAAGGACGTGGTTGAGAGGACTTTAACGCTGTCACTGAAGTTTCCAGAGCGAAAGGAATGCTTGTGCCACACACACACACACACACACACACACACACACACACACACACATATATATATATATATATATATATATATATATATATATATATATATATATATATATATATATATATATATATATATATTTTTTTTGCGAAGTTTTGATATTGAAGCAGTCCCAGAAAAAATTGCATTTAACTTTTGGAACACGACCATCATTAAAAAGGTGAGTCTACTACAGGAGAATATTAACAAGCGACGTGAGCAACACACAACACTGCATCATCACTTCATTTGGACACAGATAGCAGGTTTCCAAGGCTGTGGAGTTGCCATGGTAACCCTCAATTGACTCTCCAAGGCAAACAGCACGAAGGTTGAGCGCTGTTATTTCAACTTGGTCCCCCTCACATAAAACACAGACACACAAAGAACACGGGGAGCACCATCATCACACATTACTTCCTATTACATGCATGCTATTAGCCAAAGTTGTGTTCATTTGTGCCGGTGCAATCTCGTTTGGTAGATTCTTCTCACGTTTCTTTGAGAGGATGCTTCAAATACGAGACCTCATCCCATAAAATGTGCTTCTTAAATCATTAATTTATTTCACAACTTGACTCATATACACTGTGCAGTCCAAAAATCTTAATTGGTGAAAATTTAGACAAAAAAATTAAATACTGACTTTGTTACAGCATACAGTGTAATGTTGAATTGGATAGTGATATTTGGCCCCATTCACACAATTCAGTCACTGCAAAAGACAAATAAAACACATTAAAATACGCTCTATTGTGTTGATAGAATCTAAATGAACACACACACACACAAGTATACCATATCTGATTGTTCTGTTTAAAGTCTGAGGTTAGTTAGCTTTTATATTACATATTAAAATAGTTACTGTAGATTTTAATGTTCCTTTTTTTCCAAATGTACCTACCAGTATCACTGTTTTCCTTAAGTCTTTTCAGTGGCATTTTGGTTTTATGAATAACATTTTATGCTTATTTTTATTGTATGATTTGTGGTTACTCCTTTTTTGTCATTTTTTAATTATTAGCTATTTCTATGTTTTTTTGGAACTATATTTATTTTAAGCATCAGATTTTATTGCACTGTATTACTTATTACTTATTTACTTATTATGTATTTAAAAATAAATAACAAAATACGTCTGCATTTTTACACACATTATTTCTTTTGTTTTCTTTTCATTTCTTTCAATTTGTATTAAGTGGTTTCTGTAGTTTTTTTATTATTTTTTTTATTTTACAATTGATCTTACCAGTATTTCATGTTTTCATTATTAATTTCTTTAGTCATTATAGTGGCATTTTGATTTTAAGCATTGATTGTAGATTGTATTACGTTATTATTTCTTTCCTTTCGTGTACATTTTTCTGACATGAATTACCTTAAATCTAACATTTCAAAATTAAAATCAAATAACATGAAAAATAAGCCTCCGATTGTATTACACATTACCACTTACTTCTCACTATTTTATTGTGGTTGAACATTTGTACATATACATTTATTTAAAATTAAATATTTTATATTAACATGAAATAAATTATGGTGGAGGTTACCAAAACCCATGTCTATATTGCCATATGCTACTAAGAATGTGTGCCTCGTTGATGCAATGTCACCTCTTTAAATCACGTTGTGCAATTTGGAATTGTATATATTTACCCTTTGTGAATGTAATTGCTCATGTTTTGCTCCTTCTGTGGTCACAGAGGGAGCTGTAGAGCAGGTCAAAGGTTGGTGCCGGAGTCAAAAGGGCCGACCAGAGGCAGAAGGTGGTTGTACTTGGGTGTGATGTTGATCTGCAGGCGCGTACTGTAGGGGTCCGAGATCAGGAAGCGATGCAGTGCTGTCTCTGAACCGTCTTGGCCCATGGTCGTTTCCGTTGTTGTTGCTTCAGAAGAGTTTGACGGGTACAGCTGATCTCCTACAGAGAACAGAGACATTTGTTACCATCACGGCCACATTCTGGAATGATAGTTAACGGTGGCTAAGCCAAGCACCTGGCAGCACTGATATGTAGCTGTCTTCCTGTAAGATGACAACAGGCAGCCACTGCTCACAGCCGTCTGCGGAGCGCCGCCTGGCAAAACTCTGGAGGCCGCTCAGCGCAGGGAAGCGGCACATGCGACCCAGTTCATAGAACTGAGGGGGGGCGATCCACAGTTCCCGTGCCTGGTAGCTTCGCAGGACGTCAGAAGGCGTTGACCACTGGGTATCACATCGACAGAGGCGGTTGACAGATCTTGGATAAAGCGATCATTCGCATGACGGTAAGACATTTGTGGCCCCCGGTAAGGATTGTGGTCAACATGCTTTGGAACACACGACACATTTTATGGCGAGTCGGCAAAAGCCCCTAAAGTTACAGAGTGTGATTTGTACCCCTCATTGAACTGTGTGAGAAATTTCACTTCAATCCAATTTATGGGGTCAAACTTTGTAGTTTAATAGCAGCGCCACCTTGTGGTGTACAGAAAAATAATACAGTAGGACAGTCAACACAGTAAGGGGGGCATGTTTTGGACACATTTTCACCCGGCAGTGGTTCAGAAGAAGAAGAAGAGTTGTCTTAGACAAGTAAATACACCGTCCTGATTTTTTCACATGCTTGTAAGAGCAGAAAGTAGTGCGTGTTGAATGCCCGTGCCGATCGGAAATCTAATCAACATTTTCAGGTGAAATACGCATCTAAAGTGGAAAATATTCCCTAAACGGTCAATAAATGTTTAAAGATGGTGGAGTTCTTGGATGGCTTCATTTCCATGAAATCCTACAGGAAAAAAAAATCAGATGTTGACCAGCATCTTGCGCCAACCTTAGAGGTTCCCATACAAAACATTTTCCCAGACAATGGCCACTAAGTGCTTTACAGGGGTGGTTACACATTGTAAAGCAGTACAATATACAGAAAACATAAGACAACAATTAGTTCATAAAAATCATTTACTCTGCTTATTTTGGATATTTTTGTCAATAATGTGGATCTTTATCCCTGTAATGTTCATATCAACCAGGCCAAGGATTTTGCATAAGTGTAAGGCGGGCCACTCCTGGGAGTATGCCTGTGAATATTCTCATTTAGCCGGGTCATTGTATTCGCCTCAGAGGTACAGCAGCCGGAGAACAATCAAGAAAACATCTTATTAAAACCTACTAAGGTCACTTGAGTTATGTTTAAAGGCCAAATTAACTGATTTTGGTTACTTCCTACAGAAAGCTCCTCCTGGGGTGAGCAGAAAACCCCACAAAATAAACTTTTTCAGAGAGTAAGGGAAGCCCCAACTGAATTATACTCTCTGAGAGGCTCACTGTGCCACACAGAACCCATGAAGTAGACCAGTGATTCCCAACCACTGTGCTGTGTGGCACATTAGTGTGTCGTGAGAGATCATCCGGTATGATGTGGAAGATGATACAATTTCACTTAATTGGTCCAAAAATGTGGTTGACTATCTAAGCCAGAGAAACATAGTAACAGGTACAACAATTCAACACTAGGGCAGAAGTACATAAATAAACTGTGTATCCACCTGTTGCCAGTCATACAACATTTTTGATTGGTGGTGTACTGTGAGATTTTTCCAATGTTAAATGCATTACTCACAAAAAGTGAGGGATATTTGGCTTTCGGGTGACATTTCAGGAGGACCCTAAAGCACACAATATCCTTTAGAGGTGATCGTAATATGACCTTCTCTAAACTTTTGACTGCACATGTCCAAGTGTTCAATGTTTCAGTACTTTTTGCACAAATTGCTGTTCTGAATGAGCCGCATGGTAAAATTCACAACAGATTATTTTTTAAAAATCGGTCGATTCAATCATCTCACGTATTGAAAACTAGAGTGTAGTATGTGGCTGCAACCAGCAGAGGGCGCTATTGATGTGCCAGTGAATGTTACCACAGTTCACCTGAAAGCGCTCAATTTCCTTGTGGTCCTGCAGGGTGTGAGGCGTCTGGTCTAGGCAGCATATGAAGAAGGCCGTGTCGAACCTCGTCACGCCGTATCGCCCAACGGGGGTCAGCCAGTTAGCCCACTCGTGTAAAGCCCAGATGTTGGGCAGCACCTCCAGCTCCTTGCACATTGTGATGAAGTTAGACGGGTTCTGGTTGACTAGAGTCCGCCACCTGCTCAGCTCACTGCTGCACAGTTCGTTCACTTTATAATGTTTGACTTCATCTGTAGTGCGTCTGTCCTTGAGGCTCTCTAGCAAACTCATCTCTTCATCTTTGGACACAAACAGCAACACTCCTGACTCCTCGAAGGTCTCCCGTAAGGCGCAGATCCGGAAGGCGACCTCTCCCGGGATAGGAGAGCCTAATTTCAGCCTGTCGGTAGCAAATATTGGCGGCCTGGTCTCTGGAGGTTGTTGGACATTCCTCAAGCCGAAGTTATGAGAGTTGGTGAAAGCTTTAAAAATGTCCAGCCATTCACTAGAGAAGTCAGAAGAGTCCGCCATACCTCCAGGGAACACATAAGCATTGGGCATGAATCCGCTTTTCGGGCTTCTTTTAAGCAGTAAAACATTGTAGTCAAAGCGGTGAGCTGTCGAGAAACTGTCCGCACCGAGCTTATGACCCGCTGCTAAAATCAGAGTGGCCGCCTCCTTCCAGTGCTTCAGTCCGGTGTTCATGTTAAAACATAACCGTTTTTTTCTTAAAGCGAACACAAATGAACTGAAAATCACCATCAAAGTTGTTTTGGTAGCGGTCACCGGAAGTACTTTGCTACCGGAGCGACTGCTGACACATTGTCTGTGACTCATTACTGCCACCTACAAACTGGAAGACTGAACTACAGGTGAGTTTTAAACTACTGCATATAGCAAGATATCTCAAGTATTCTTACAGATGTGCATTATCTACAAAGACACAGTCCTATTTTATTGTTTATTTAAAAGTGCGTTGTTATAAGTGAGATAAATAAATAATATAAAACAGCAATTTCATGTTTTTTATATATACATTATATTTTTATATTTATTATTTTAATAATTATGACAATACATGAAAAATGTAAGCACACAGATTACATAAAATACTGATCATGTAAATATGATTAAAAAATATGTGACATGTGTGTTTGTTTTTACAAACTTAAAAAATAAATTTATTGAAATAAGAAAAAAAAACATGAATCTTCAATTATATAGACAAAAGAAAAAAAATGTTTTAATTTTATTTCTGCAACTAGTTTAAAAATGTGCTGTTTTCTTATCATCTTCATCTTTTTTCATATAGTCAGCTGTGAAACCCACCACTTCAAATCCTGTATGTCCTCAAATGGTGTTTCAACATTGAAGATATTAGTATTATTTTATTTAGTATTAACTATTACAATGAATGCCCCATAATTTACAGTACATAACATGATCAGAACATGGGGACACTTTTATAGAAGAAAGCAATGTAAAACACACACACAGTGGCTTCATATAGCCTTAATTTGTAGCACGTCTCGCTTTCATACTTTTAGTTCCTCTTCAAGGTCATCAGGCACCTCCACTCACAACAACAGAAAAAAACCCTCCCGCTGTAGGAGCCACCGATTTTCATTCGCACCAGGAATTCTTCACCCTGAAGGTTATATTTGACACAGGTTCTGCTTGTAAACTTAATTATGCAATACAATTTTCTTGCAATGATCTTTGTCTTTTGAAGTTAAAGTGTAACTTTATTTGTGGCCCCGAGATGTGCGCAGTGTGTGTTTCCTATATACGCTTAGCAGACTAAAATGGAAGTAAACAGCTCAAGTGAGAGGAAGGAGTCTGGGCTTGACATGGACAAGCGGCAGGTGAAGGCAACCGTGCTTCACAAGGAGGTGAGCGTCATTATCACAGCCTGTTCTAGAAAGTAAAGAGGCTTCATACTCACTTATTTTCAGAATTTTTTTGGACTTGAATGCACCTCAGCGCTATTATTGGGGTCGTCAGTCATGGGGTTTTTTTTGCATCCAACGGGGAATTTTGTGCTGACAACCATAGAACATTACATTTAGCTTATTGAAACATAGGCTAAGTAAGCTCAGTACAATATGACCAAAGCGACAATAAGTAAAAAATAATAGCATAAATGCTGTAAATTACCTAGCCCATAAAAAGGGCAGAACCAGGTGATAATTAGAGAGAGGCTGTTATTTCAGAAATTTGAAAACTAATTACAGTCATCCCTCGCCACTTTGCGCTTCAAGTTTTGCGGCTTCACTCATATCATGGTTTGTCAAAAATATATGAATTAACAACAACGTGTTTATACGTTTTTTTTTTTGCACGAGAGGCAAAAGAAGGTGATGACGCAACTCTCCGCTAATGGATTTCACGTCAGAGCAATTTTAAGGCATAAAAACGGCCCCGAGGTGGCAGAAGTGCATTTGATAAGAGCTCGGCAGAGATCGCGTAACTGGAAAAATCACACGTGACAAGAAGGAGGAAGTGAGAGAGCGTGCAGAAGGTTACGCATCGTAGGGAAATTTTAACGCATGCACACGCACACACACGTGCGCACTCGTCCAAATCTGAAAATTGCAAATAGTTCACGGGGTTATATTTGTGAACAAACTGTTATTTTGATGTAAAACAGCCCTTTTTTGTGTTATTTATGTTGTGGTACAGTTGTTTAGATATTTGAGCTGTCACAAAAGCAAAAAAGTTTGAGTCAAAGTGAAAGTTATGCTAGAAATTTATCTTTTCAGAAAAAGTTTTTTTTTTTTCCCCTTTTTGTTGGGAACTGATATTTTCCTGAAACTTACCAATGTTCTACTGCTGATTACTAAAGAACGGAAAATGGTAGAAACAAACTTTTTTTTCTGATGAAAGACTAGAGTCTAATCTTGGTAGGTTCCACATTTGTATAGCCATAGAACACAATACTCTGTGTGCCTTGAAAATCAGTCCAAATCGTCTAAAATGGCCGGTACTGAAAGGGTTGTCATTTGAAAAATGGCTGGGATTGAATGAGTTAAAGGTGCTGTACTTCTTTGACTCCAAATTACACGTTTTTTGAACCAAAAAAATCAAAGAAGAACACAAACGGCTAGCAGATGTTACTAATAGTCTTTTAAAAGAACAGATTCAACCATTGATTGTCTGTATTTGTCACAATTCTAAGTTGGAAAATGTTTTTCCTACCGGAATAAAATGATTGGCCAACATGGATTTCACTCACTGATGTCGCATATCCACGTATATGTCCGTAGGGCTTGCACATACACAAAAACAGTCTCAGAGAAGCGACCGGCAATTGTGTGGTCATGATAATCAATGTATACATTCAATGATAGCTAACCTTAATATCTCAACTTTGCTGAATTGCTCTTACTTTCTGACAACAAACATAACACTTTCTCATGCATGCCACACTGTTGCTGAAGTTGAAAAATGAAGTTGCTGTATACAGTATAATGATATAATGGTAAATCATTTCCAGTAATACCATTCCTTCTAATATGCAGTATTGGTCCTTGTTTTCATAAACAACAATCACCCATCAGCATTCATGTTTCTTTTGTCAGTTTTCATTGTCACCATCAACTGTTTGAGTTTCAAAGTAGGAAAGCTATGTGCAGAACATCTTCACCGCAGCCAAACTATTCATCATCGTCCTCATAGTGGGAGCTGGTATCGTTCTGTTGGCACAAGGTCAGTGTTCATACGTTTTTTCAGACGTTGCCTTTTTAATAATAACATTAATATGAGCTCGCTTTATGTACATAACATTAACGTTTATATCTTCATATGCAGGAAAATCAGAGACCTTGTCGAACGCATTTGACGGCAAGCCAGCGTCCGTTGGAGCAATCGGACTTGCCTTTTATAATGGGCTCTGGGCCTATGATGGATGGTAAATGTCTTTTCACAATAAGCAATAACCCACTAAATTTGTCATTTAATACACAAATGTAACGGATGCCAGCCTATGAGGCTGCGCAAGTGTACGTTGGTAAACCTCACTCGCGCTGCCTTGAGGGCTGCGTTGAACACGCGGTCGACTGGTTGGGCTTTTGTCCGTGTGGTCAGCGCTCTCGTCTCCCATTGCGAAGGTACAGTGTTCGTACCCCACCGCGGGTAGTGCGAACAGGGCGGGTTACACAACTATTACACCCAATGACTTTTATAATATGACAACTCCTTTATAAAGTGTGATCGCTTCATTTGTTTACAATTCATTACATTCTCAGGAGTCAGCTGAATTACATCACAGAAGAGCTGAAAGACCCATTCAGGTAAATCAGCGATATAGCTTGATGGGAATTAAAAATACTATCTACTTGTATTACTGTTGGTGTTTGATGCCCTCTAGTGGCAGGACTTCCTTGCCTTCCTGCTCATTTTAAAGGAAACTTTTATAACTGTTCTCTTTCATTTTGCTGCAGAAACCTGCCGTTAGCCATCATCATTGGGATCCCTTTGGTGTCCGTCTGCTATGTGATGATCAACATTGCTTATTTCAGTGTCTTGACCACCAATGGAATACTGTGGTCTCCAGCTGTAGCCGTGGTAAGAGGCAACAATTGAAAATACAGTAAGCCTCAGACGTCCCACAATCGTGCATTCGCCTTGATGGTGAAATTTACATGGTTTAAAATGCTTTTAAAAGCCCTACTGGGAACACGCTGTTTCGTGTGTGTGTGTAGCTTTCATGCTAATGAGCAGTGTTGGAACAAGCCAGTGTGTGTAGCTCTATAAAGCGCCATTGTGCACCTTATCCACTTTTTACACACACACACACACACACACACACACACACACACACACACACACACACACACACACACACACGCACACACACACACACACACACACACACACAGTCTAACTCGACACGTAGATGTCTTATATCACATAGGACAAAGTAACATTAAGGGGTAGAAAGGAGGACACAAACATTAGCAACACCAGCAGAGCTGCATGAGCTACAGTGCTAACATTACAGTCACATTTTAACAGCAACACCAACCTTCAACAGAGCAAAGCAAAATGATCAAACTTACAGCTCCTACTGTCTGTAGCTGACTTATGATAGGCTTTATTTTAAGATGTGTGGCGAAGCCTGTTTTCTTATTTTTGAAAAACATAAAGTGGCAGGCTTCAAACAGTCACCAATCTCCACCACTTTCTAAACACACAGATCAGCACAAAACACTTAATACATTAATAACATTAATATTCACTATACAGTGGAACCTCACTAGCGCCCGCCCCGGTTAGCGTGTTTTTTGCGCCACAATTTTGCCTTGGTTTGCGTGCATTTTTCAGTTAGCGTACAATAGGGCACGTGTCTTGTGTAATTAATACGCTATATATATATATATCAGAAAATGTCTTTCCCTGTTAACACTCTATTAGCTAGTGAACAAAATGGCAACTGGCAGTTATGTCGCTCGTCTGTGATGGCATCAGCAGTTGACTCTCAAAAATGTAAACACAAAACTCGCTTTTATAGTTTTATAATTATAGTTTTACATGCATAAAACAATTGTAAATGCATATGAATGATGAATGAAAGAGCTAAATGAACATTTAAGGTTACTTTTACCTTTACTGAAGACTACTGTTCCCAAAGACACGAGTGTGGCAGCGAGACACCACACGGACACCAGCTTACTGTTTTGTCATGAGCTATTTCTTGAATTCAATAGTGTTTCTCACCTTCTTTATCAAAATGCTGGCGCTAGCAGCTTTCTTTGGCTCCATTTTGGGTTATAGCATTGAGGTGAGAAACACTATTGAAGTAAAAAAAAAAAAAAAAAAAAAACTCATGTCAAAACAGGAAGGTGGTGGTGGTTGAGCTCGCTGCCACATCATGACTTTGGGGACAGTTGCCAAGAATCACGTCTTCAATGAAGGTAAAAGTAACTTTAATTGTTCATTTATCCCTTTCATTCATCATTTGTATGCGTTTTGAATTTTTTTTTCTGCATGTAAAACATATTTTGTGTTAACATTTTTGGCTTTCTGGAACGGATTAATTGGATTTACATGATTTCTGATGTGAAAAATTGATTTGGTTAGCGTCTGTATCAGTTAGAGTCTGACCTTCTAGAACGAATTAATGACGCAAACTAAGTTTCCACTGTATACGTTTCTTTCTATGTCGTATACAGCAGCGCAAGCACTTGTTAAGACAGATATGACATATGAGCTGACATAATGTTGTTAATTACAGCTAAAACTCCTTCACTATGAATGAACTGTTTCTTGCTTGCTCTCTTTAGACTTTTGGAAACAAAGTTCTTTACCCCATGTCTTGGATTGTTCCGCTGTTTGTTGTCTTCTCTACATTTGGCTGGGCCAATGGAAGCTGCTTCACTGCTGGCAGGTAACAGAGCCCTCAAACTGAGGAAGATTCGGCTTTAGTGGTGGCGATAAGAAGGCTGACAATGATGTAAAGTGGTAAGAAAACACTCCACACGTTCTTAATGTTTTGTTTTGGTCCTCAGACTGTCCTATGCGAGTGCCCGAGATGGTCACATGGTGGAAATTTTGTCTTTTATCAGCCTGAGGCGCTTCACCCCATCGCCAGCTCTCATGTTTGACGTGAGCGCTGCATGTTGGCATGAACAGCTTCTGGATCACAGTAGTGGTAGTGTTTCCTGTTACAAAGATAATGTTTCTTTTCAGGGTTTATTGGGTATTTTATACATAATCCCAGCTGACATCAACTCCCTCATTAACTACTTCAGCTTTGCTCAGTGGTTTTTCTACGGCCTGACGATTTTGGCTCTTATCACCATGCGATTCACCAGGAAGGAGAGAAAAGACCAGTCAAGGTGAGGTGTTCATGATGATGTGCTAATATTATACGACATCTCTTCATATTTTTTAAATAGTGTATTCAGCATCAGTGAAATATCAACTGGTTGCAATAAAAAAGCATATTATACTTAAGAGTTGCTCAACAGTTGTATAATAATAAATATAAGACGACCCCATATATAAAACGAGCCAATTCCAAGACCTGTTTTTGGAAAAAATATTTTAATACAAAATGTAAGACAAGAAATTGTAGATTGCAAAACATATTGCTTAGCTGCTCGACAGGTGTTTGATGGCTCTGCTTCATTGATAACCATTATCTTAAATCAGGGGTGTCCAAACTTTTTCCACAGAGGCCCACATACTGAAAAACGAAAGGATTCAAGGGCCACTTTGATATTTTGTAAAACAATATATAACAAGTTCTATTCCAAGAAAAAACTGTACTTCAGCTTTGTGATGGAGTAGGTGAAAAAAGGTATTATTAGTAGGAACTCCCCCCCCCATTTGTACTGTTTTAAAAAATGTTCTTCTTCTTCTCAAGTAAACTTCTTAATTTTCCTCAAGTAATATTGCCACTTTATTCCCATAACATTATAACTTTTTCTTAATTTGCCAAAAATAGGTCTTTGTTGTTTTGTTCATTTTTCAGAATATTACGACTTTAATCAAATAACATCTTTCTTGAATATTTCAACTTTATGCTGCTAAAATTACGTTACTTGTCCTCATAATATTACGACGTGATTCTTGCAAAATGAGGTCTTTTTCTCGTTAGATTACAACTTTTTTTCTCTTTTCGCCCTCTTCTTGTAAAATTCCTGCTGATTTTTCAATTTTTTGCTGTTGCGTTGTTTTGTTGTGCTGTTGTTTTACTCACAGTTTCAACAGGAATATAGCGTCATATCCATTTTTAAATCCTTTTGTTTTCAAAGATCGCCCCACGGATGAAAATCAGC
This sequence comes from Dunckerocampus dactyliophorus, assembly GCF_027744805.1. NCBI lineage: Eukaryota > Metazoa > Chordata > Actinopteri > Syngnathiformes > Syngnathidae > Dunckerocampus > Dunckerocampus dactyliophorus. The sequence continues at coordinate 7,969,377 of NC_072821.1, read as the reverse complement.
TCCAATATTTACTCTAGTTTTACTTCTCGCTTTGTCTTTTTTGTTGGCTGCTTTCTCTTTCACAGTTTTTCGCTTCGCTTAGATTATGTAAGTGCGCGCACTCTACAGGCATGTGTGTGTGTTCATGGGACAACTGTGATTGACAGCTATGAATGTCACGCTCCCTTTTCAGGCCGAATACAATTTTCGTTCAGTCTATCTTGTAATTGTGAAGGAAGTAGACCTTTTATTGTACAATCTGTTCTCTGAAACCACTATGGGTGATTTATGCTAGTCGGTACAACAGAGTATTAGGGCCACATTGAAAAAAAAAAAAATCTGAGATTTCGAGTATAAAGTCGTAAATTTATGAGAAAAAAAGTTGTAATATTAACTTTGCCCAAGCCCAAAGGTTAGAAAAAACCCAGAAAAAAGGCATGGCCATGTAACCTCAACTGTTTTGCTGCCACGTTATAAAGAGCGAAGTCTGATTTCTTCCTGAAGAGCTATGCTGTATTTTCCTTCGTATGACATGTAATATCCATCCACCATTTTCTATGCCGCTTATCCTCATCAGGGTCGAGCCTATCCCAGCTGACTTTGGGCGAGAGGCGGGGTACGCAGGGTACATATAGACAAACAACCATTCACACTCCAATGAGCCAATGAACCTAACATGCATGTTTTTGGAATGTGGGTGGAAAGCCACGCACGCACGAGAAGAACACACAGAGATGCCCAAGCGGAGATTTGAACCCAGGTCTTCCTGGCTGTCATATTACGTAATACTATGACTCCATTTTGCGACTTTATTCTCGAAATCTCAGATTATTATTATTTTTTTAATGTGGCGCTAATACAACGTCGTAAGCCGGCGATGGCGTTCCTATATTTTTTTGGTTGAAAAAAGTGTCATTTGGAGCCAAGGAGGCATAGCGCCGTTATCATCATCTTTTTCAGAGTTCTTCTCTTCAAAGGAAAAATTACAGTCTTATATTGCTGTCAATATCCATCCATAGGTTCCGATTATAATAGCAGTCCTAATGGTCCTGGTGTCCTGCTACCTGGTTCTGGCCCCCATTATTGACAGCCCAGCCATGGAGTACCTCTACTGTACTCTCTTCATTCTCAGCGGGCTCCTCCTTTACTACCCCTATGTTCACCTGAAGGTCAAGTGGGCACGCAGACTCATGAGTAAGTAAGGAGTTTGCATGTTCTTCCGGTTTTTGTGTTGGTTTCCTCCCACAGTCCAAAAACATGCGTCTTAGGGTAAATGGAGACTCCAAATTACCCATAGCTGTGAATGTGAGTGCATGTGCATGGTTGTCTGCAAGTGCTTGCTTGTGATTGACTGGTGACCAGTCCAGGGTGCACCTCGCCTGAAGTCAGGTGGGATAGGCTCCATCTTATTTGGACCCTCAACAGGATGAGTGGTCAAAAAATGAATGAATGAACGAACAGTAACGTACACTGTTCTCTGTGTTAGTTTTCTTATGTGTTGATGCTCTGGCACCTTACAGGGCCCATCACCATGCATCTCCAACTCCTGTTGGAAGTCGTCCCTCCTGAGAAATGTGAGTGAGGAAAAGGCAGAACCAGGCAATTTGGTGCATCGGGAAACACTTTTGGCAAACAGGAATTGTCTGACTGTGTGTGCCACCGGAAATTGTAGGGTTATTACGTTTTTTTTTTTACAGCTGTTTACACACTAGAATGAATTTAGTGTGAATTTTCACACAGTTAACAGGTCTTTACACTCAAGAGGCAAAACACCTGTCCACCCTACACACATTTTCACACCTTAGACACCGATATGGATTGTGAGGTTACTTTCTTCTCATTACAAAACCCCGTGACCACACTAATGAACCAACTGGATAAGCACATCCACCATGTGCTTAATTTAAAATACAGCACTCGGGTAGGAGTTGCTGTCAGTGTATGTACAGTACTTCATGCAGTGATTTTTATTTGTCCACAGATAAGTTCTCTGTCCTTTATAGCAGTAAGAAAAACTACTATTTTATTGTGATTTTCATTGTTGATTGATATGTTGCTGTAACTGAGTATGGTAAGAAATAAATATTTTCGGCCTGCAGCATCAGTGTTGTGCAGTGCTTGGTAAGCTTCTAGCAGGGTGTCCAAACTTTTTCCGCCGAGGGCCACATACTGAAACTCAAAAGTGGTGGGGAACCACTTGGGTATTTTTTATGTATTTTTCCATTTTGTAAACTCAAGTACTTGTCAGTACTGGAGTACTTGCTCCGGGTACTCCAGTTTCCTCCCACAATCTGCCATGCATGTTAGGTTAAATGGCGACTTTAATTTGTTCTAAATTGTCCAAAGGTATGACTGTGAGTGTGAATGGTTGTTTGTCTATGTGCCCTGCCATTGGCTGAAGATCAGTCCAGGGTGTGCTCCGCCTCAAAGTCAACTGGTATAGGCTCAAAGCATTCCTACGCCACCCTAGTCAGGACATGCAGCATATAAAATGAATGAATGAATACCAATGTTATCATGATTAAACTGAGTTCAAAGATTCACTTTTAGATGCACTTTTAACCTTTAACAAACATTTATGCAGACAGTCGTCACGACTGCTTAAAACCATTCAATTGCAACGTCACTGCAGTTGGAGCATGCTGAAGCCACTGGTGGATGATCGCACTCACCAGAAGATGGCGCCAATGCAGCGTAGAATTCCACAGACAGACAGCGTTATTGCTTATTAGGGTCATAATTTCAGCTTCTTCTCTTTGCATTTCGCCTTTTTGCTCTTTTTTCCCCCATTTTTGCTCTTTTTTTCGGTTTAATTTTACGTTTACATGAAAAATGTCTGGCAAAACAGTCCAACTATTTCCTAAAATAGGGTTTTTTACAACTGTGTCTTGTATTGATCACAGTAACGTGTAACTGACCGCAATAGTGTCTGATCTTTTAACGACTGTGTTAGTGAGATGAAAACAAAACAGCATTTTTATAAATATGTGTATGTGTTTAAAATACCGTATGCGTATACGTTTTGCCTGAAGTGTGCCATTTAGCAAACAATCCGGGAGTTCTGCAAATTGAGTGCGGCGTTTGGATAATTGAGTGAATGTTTTGAAAAAAGGATCGCTGTTTTCAAAATTGCGTGTAAGCGATTGAAAAAAAAAAAAGAAAAGTTCAAAGAAATTCCCACTAGATGTCAGTAGAGCAATTCTTCCATAATTTCATAGTCCATAAGTAATTAATTTCCAGATTCACAAAAAAAGCATGCATTTTTTTGTGTTGGATATCCTCTATTGTTGCATTATTTTCTCATTGTGCTAGAATAGGTCTGTTTCCAAACTGTCAGTACTGTAAAGCTGCGTTGGCTGTGCTGGATGATTTGTAGAGACGCTGCCCCTCCAGTCTGCTGCCAAATTAGGACGGAACTGTCAAAAAGAAGAGCTCCAAGCTGTTGTGTTTGGCCGTGAACCGTATTGCATTGTCAAACTCGGGCGCTCGTGTCGTACACAAAGCTGGCATAAAGACTTTGCACATGTTGACAATGTTGAGGGGTTTCCTGTCAGAGCCTGGGTCAAAGATGGGCTACTTCAGATTTGGACACATGATATGGCACACGAGCCATACTCTAACTAAATGTCCCGATTAACCTTAATGCGTTTTGATGGTCACATTTAGGGTGAAAATACACAGTTGCATTCTGTTTCATCACCCCGTGGATCCTAGATTGGAAGAAATGAACATTTTTTTGGAGGTTACTGTGCTGCAGGAGGTCCAGTGTAGATGTTTAATAAATGAGATAAAAACCACAAGGAAGTAAATTCTATTAGATCTATTATGTCCATCATTTTCCACTGGGGGCTGCATACAGAGAAATACTTTAACGTTCCTCACCTTCTGTTTATGAAAGAAAGTAAAGCTAGGCTGAAGGTGACAAATCAAATAGTGATTGGTTTTAGAAAGAAATATCTTGTAATAGTTAACATCTAAACTTTTTTCTTGTAAAATTTTAGCCAATAAAAAATGAGCAGCAGACTATAAATGGCCCCCAAGCCAGACTTTGGACTGTGTTAGATTCTATTCTTTTTGATGAATTCTAGCCGTGGATAACGTTTTCCAGGCAAAAAGGAAGTGAAGATGTGCCTTTTTCTTTTTTTTTTTTGACAACTCAACTGACTTTCACATGAATAGTGGTGATAGAAACTTTTTGGAAAGGAGCAAAGCTGATATAGTAGCGCTAGCTTGTTCATTAACAGGATAGTGAATAGACATATGATAGACATCATTTTCATCAAGAAAAGCCTTCTCTGCTCTTCTTTTCATGTAGTCCTGTTCTGATAAAACTGCTGCTATGCCAATATTCATGCTAATCTCTTGAACAGAGGGCACCATCTCCATGCTAGCAATTTTGCTCATGTGACATTTAAACCACACCCCCTAGCTTCCAAATGTTGCTGAGTGTTTTCTTCCTATATTCTACTCTTGCATTCAATTTAAACATGAAATGTCTCTGTAAACTAATGAACGGGCAGCAGTGTGTTTAGCTCCATCCCACAACAGCATATTGTATAACTGTATAACTGCAACCAGGTCATGAAAAGTAGACTAGTAGAGATATTTAGACACCCTTTACAATGGAAAACACCAAGAAATGTGTTCCGCACCAACTTCAAACAGACTAGACCAGTGGTTCTCAACTGGTGGGTCAGGACCCAAATATGAGTCACGGAGCCGTTTTCAGTGGGTTGAAAAAAAAAAGTATGAGTTGAAAAATTCCCGCAATTTTTAATATGGATGAGAGAGTACAAAACTATTTGTATCTGTATCTGTTCAGCCATCTAAATGATCTGCATCCTATCTGTACTCGGAGTGGGTGGGGCATAAACCTGAAGTGGGTGTGGTTTAACTGGTAAATGAGTAGGGCTTATATCGGTACATTGTTTTAAGTCTGAAATTGACATGGATTGATAGGAAACTGCTGTATTTATTGTTTATCATTCAGATGTATGTGTACTGTGTACGTGTGTAAGTGATCTGTAAGACTTTATTCTTTAATTATTTTTTAATGATCTGTGTGAAGTTGGGGATTTGTGCAAACACCCAGTGATGACTAACAGGCAAGTAATCTGTCAGCCTTGCTCTCTGTATTTGTCTCAAAAGCACCGCGTTCGGTACCACGAGCAAAGTTTCCCATCACCAGTCAAATTAGAAGCAGGCCTACGAAAAAAAAAATGCCACACAGGCAGTGGCCGACACAACACGAGCCGTTTACAGCTCTGTCTTGTCAAATACACCGCGTATGTTACGAAACAAGTTCACCAAGTAACTTTAGATACAAACCGAAATGAGGAATACCTAAAAAAAAAAAAAAAACACGTCCAGAGTGGAGGCAGTGACCAACGCGACACGAGCCGTTCTCAACTCTGTCTTGCCAATTGCACCGCGTATGTGACTGAGGAACGGCTCGCTCCCCTCTGACTGCAGCCTGCAGCCTGCAGCAAGTCTGTCTAGGGAGGGGCGGTCGCTGTGTGTGACTGGCCAATCACAGAGCGGGAAGAGTGAATAAATAAGCACTTACCCAATGAGGATTTTCCTTCAGCACGAGTACAGATAATGATGAGCTGTGCTTGTTTCATGCTCGTACTCTGCAAAAATGCATGATCTGTGACGGATACTCGTCTACAGTGAGTACCTGGCTCAGCCCCACTAGGATAATCATACTTCAAATAAAAAGTGTAGTTTCCTGTTGGATGGCAATGATTCCTAAAAGAAGAGAACCTGCTGTGATCACTGTAATCAAGTGCAGTTGCTGCTGTTGCTTATTGACTAGACTAGAGAGCGTCCTAATCAGTGTAGTCTGATTGAGAGGAAATATGCTAAATATGCTGATGAAACCGTAGCGCACTCCAACACACAGACAGACACAAAAGACACTCAAAGACGTCTTCATTAATGGACACGGTGGATAGCTGTGATGAGGATTTTTACGCATCATCACATTACTGAGATTTGCCAATCAGACGCTGAATTATCATTTCGGATTAGAACCTTGCAATCAGTTCAGCGACCTTTCCAAGAACATCAGGATAAAATGGCTCTCACATGAACCAATGTTACCGATGCACTTTATATACAGTATATAATATACAATACAATACATAAAATCCACAAATCCTGTGGAACCTCGGTTAGCGTACACCTCAGTTAGCGTAGAAAATTTGCGCAAAATTTTTGTCTCGTGTACATTCGTGTACATTTCCCGGTTCACATAAAATCTGGTGCGCATCTTGTCGTGTTAGAGAAATACACTTTGTGAGTTCAACTGTTTTCGGAGCATTTTGTTAGCATGGAAACAAGAGCCGGAAGTCATTGTCCCCCAGCTCCGTCACCTGTCTATGACATCATCAGCAGTTGTCTCTGTAGTTCTTTGCTAACTAACACAGTTACACCACAAGTCTCTGTTTTTCTTATTAAACACGGCTGCAAAATAACCCACAATGGAGACAAAGGAAGTTGCAAGTGCCAACATTTTGATAAAGAAGACAAGAAACACTATTCAGTTCAACAAATGAAGGTATGAGGGTGTCATCCGTGTGGCTATTCCTCCTCTCTCACTGCTTGTCATCGCCGTCTACGTCAACAAAGGTCTGCAATCAGGGTTAAGGTGACATTAAATGTTCATTATCCCTTTCATTCACCAATAATATACATTTAAAATTGTTTTCTGCATGTAAAACTCTAATTGTAAAACTATACAGAAGTGTTTTGTGTTAATATTTTTGGGTGTCTGGAATGTATTACTTGGTTTTACATTATTTCTTGTGGGGAAAACTGATTGTGTTAGCAGATGGAACTGCAGTGGCACCCACCTTGTAATGCGCTTTACTGACCCCTACAGGACTGGAGTAAAACAGTAAGGTTTTAGTTCTATTGCGTTCTTACGACGAAGTATTAGGGTCACATTGAAACAAATAATAATCTGAGAATAAAGCTTAAATTTCCGAGGATTTTATTTTATTTTATTTTTTAAATTTATGAGAAAAAATGTTGTAAATTTTGGAGAAAAAAGTCATAAATTTTCCAGAATAAAGTCGTAAATTTATGACAAAAAAGTTGTAATATTACGAGGATAAAGTCGGAAATTTCCGAGAATAAAGTCGTAATATTACGCGTCATTGTGCCATGCATGTCATAGGGAAAATAGAGCTTAGCTCTTCAGGAAGGAAGGAAACTTTCCTCTTGCTTCCGGCAAGCTTTTATTTATAAGCAGCAAAATAGAGCAGTTGAGCACAAACACATTAGCATGGCTAGCCCTTCTCACTTCCGCCTTCCTTACCCCGCCCCCTCCACATGCCCAAGGCCAAGTCTCACATAAGTCGCACCTTTTCATAGTTGTCTCAGGCAATGCCTGTAACATAAATTTTCTCGTAAATGTACGACTTTATTATCGTAATATTACAAGTTTTTTCTTTATTCTCAAAATCTCAGATTATTTTAATACCCCGTCGTAACAAGCATTGCCTGAAACAGCTATGAAAAGGGGGGACTTATGTGACCTTCGGCCTAATATCACGGCTTTTTTTCTCATAAATTTACGACCTTATTTCTCGTAAATGTACGACTTTATTCTCGTAAATTTACGACTTTTTTTCTGTTAATGTATTACTTTTTTCTCGTAAAAAAATACATAAAATGTTGTAAATTTACGAATTTTTTTCTCGTAAATGTACGACTTTATTCTCGTAAATTTATGAGGATAAAGTCATAAATTGACAAGATTTTATGTAAATTTACAAATTCTCGAAACCTCACACGATTTTTTTTTTCCAATGTGGCTCTAATACTCCGTCGCACGTTCTTATTTAACTCAATGTCTTTAAAAAATAAGCAATTTTATAAATGGAATAACGCGTCCTAACCTCTAACTTTTGTGTCAAAAATTTTGCATTTTCGTGCCTTGTTCGCATTTTGGAACCAATTCCATTGAAAACACAACGGAGAGCCCTTATTCTCAAAGGCACTTACAAGAAGGCTGTTTGGCACTGCTGTTGCTTTCATTTTCTTTTCTCCTCACTCTGGCACACACACTCACTAATCTTAAAAATGCAGTACTGTTGGCTGCAGGTATGGATAAACTGAGAACAAGCTGCAGGTGCTGAACTCACAAAGTTTTACTATAAAACAGCAGCAAAGTCTGATAAATTATGCATCCTAATTCACATATCACGCTATTTTGCTCCTTATTAACGCACGTTCACATATCCTGTACAATGCTTGGCAAATTGGTATGCACAGTATGTGTGCATTTTCAAGTCTAAAAGAAAAATTGGGTTTGGATGGTGGAATTCGTGGCATCCATAAGTGTTGCTGGCTAATTGTGCTGCTGCGCCTGCTTGGCTCGTGCCCCCGCTGCTGTACTTTGTGTGTGTTTAGCTGCTCTTTGATCAGGAAATGGTGAGATGTGGCTTGATGCATGCGCTCTTTCCCTACATATGATCCTGCACGCAGTAGGATGGCACCTCATGTATGTGTGTGTGTGTGCAAAAGAGGTGGCGCACGGATACATCAACAGAAAAGTATGTGCCTTTTAAAAGACATGGAAAGAATGAGATAAGAATGAAGGAACAAAAAGATGATGATGTTGTTTTGGGGCGTATTTTGTCTTGAATGGAGCAGTGCAAACAGCTTTTAGTGTGTGTCTGGCAGCATTCTCTCTGATGTTTATCCCATCTGTGCGCACTTCTAAACATCGCCTCGGGCCTACAGCGCTTCACAGGCTGGTTATGCTCTCGCAGCTCATTGTCAGACATTTCTCTTCATCTGTCAAACAGCACAACTCCATACTGATGAAAAGTCTGCAAAGCATCGTTTCGCTGAGTTCAATCAGCGCACGTTAAAATCAATAATTTGCTTTTCCTCACGCAAGAATGTAGCGTGAGGAAAAAACTCAGATAACATTACAGATGAACGTTCAACGAGCAAAGCAGATGTACAGTACATAGAAAATGATGGAAACGAGGATAAATCTGTTCCAAAGTCGAACTCTCAACATCACTGTACAGGCAATGTTTACATTTTAACTAGGGATGCTCCGATAGATAGGCCACCGATTAGTGTCGGACGATCGCCGTAAAAAAACACGTGATCGGCACATGTCGATAAATGCCTTTCAAAGCCGATCACATAAACAGCTGCGGCGGTGACATGACAGTACATGTCATGACAACACAGGCGTGACATGAATGCGCATGTGTGCTGTGTCACGTAGGGTTGACAACGCCCGCATTGAGTGACTCATCACAAATACTGTAATTTGAAAAATGTACACTTAATCCACTCATGGATTGTTGGTATCGGCAGCACCCGAACATCCCTAATTTTAACATTAACTATCTATCCATTTTCTATCCCTAATTTTTTATCCTAATTCGGGTCGTGGGGGTATGCTAACTACAGGCGAGAGGCGAGAGGCAAGGTACACCCTGGACTGGTCACCAGTCAATCGCAGGGCAACCATTCACACTTCACATTCATACCTATGGACAATTTAGAGTCGCCAATTAACCGAACATTTTGGAATGTGGGAGGAAACCGGAGTACCCGCACGCACGGGGAGAACATGCAAACTCTACACAGAAATGCCCCAGGGGAGATTCGAACCCAGGCCAACGTGCTAACCACTAGACCACCGTGCGGCCCACATTTGTTCATTTGTTACATAATTCTCCATGAACCAGGACCCTTATGGTTGCTGGTGTTTGTAATGTAAAAAGTTAAATAATAAAATATAATACTGCTACCACTACTATCTGTTTTATGTTATAACAGCAATAGTAATGTAAAATTATTTTTATATTTATTTGATTTTATCCACTACTGCATAGAGAAGAATGCAGGGTCCATTTAAACACCCAAATCCCGTTTTTTTTTTATTTAAAAAGGCAGACGAATCCCTGCAGGATTTTAGAATCAAAATCTTGATATCCATAGTAAACACCTGACACCCATACACTGTGCTTGTTTAAACCCACACTGCAGTTTCCCCAGTTATCAGACATCAAGGTAATCCCGTTTTTTCTGATAAAAGCTCTCAGAGCGAATACCCAAACAGTGACATGTGGCTTGTCCTCCAGTCAATAACAAACAGGCAGCCTATCAGCAGATGGCATTAAAAGATAAGAAAGACTCATTTATGGACATATGTGCTGACATGGATTTCCGATAGAATACATTTGGAGCATGTTTCCGGGTGGCTCCCTCTCACATTAGGAGCTGTGAATCAACACTTTCTATCGACACATGAACTAATGCATGTGTCGCCGGGTAATCAGTATTTACTCTGCGGGCCGAGACGTACTGTACTGTACAAAATACATATTGCACAGTGACTGCATTGTGAGTAAACACATTGGATATCGACAGGGCCACATTGGATGTGCTGCACGGCTACTCTCTTTCTCCTTTTCAAATATGAAAAGGATTTTGAGATAACACACTTGATCGGGACTTCGATAGGACCCGAGCGAAAGAAATGTGGAGGATGCCCTTGTGGGAAAAGAACAAAGGGTTGCTGTGTCAGGGGAAAGCGAAATTACACACGTGTCCTTAAAGTGAGGAGAAAAGCCCAAAATGCGGTACCTGTTTGACCATGTGTGACTATAGAGGTGCCAAGGTAAGAGACCAAGGCTTCATCATAACAAAATTATTTGGAATACTGTATTGAGCCCAATATATCTTTTTCAAGACCCGTTTTTGGAAAAATATATATTCAAGACAAAAGCAGACAACATTTATGTTTAAATCATGTTGTCATTATCAGTGAAATTGCAAATCAGTCATTAGTGGTGAGTACTTATACATTTAATAATTTAGCTTTCCATTTAGCTTGATCTCCGGTCTAACTCTTCCTCTGTTGGTCCCATTAGCTCTAAGGCTGCCTGTTGGTCCCATTAGCAGTGTCACAGTGCCCTCTACTGGTCAAGCATGTACAGTAGCAATATAAAAACTGATTGAGCGACTACAAGGCAAAATAAAATAAAATATAGACCAGTCGGCTTGTGTTCGTATCCGCGAATGTTCGCTAGTCGGGTGTTCGTAAGTTGGGGACCTAGTGTATTTTTTATATCATGCCTGTTTGTTGTGTTGAAGGCTTTTGTAAGCTTATTCACATTTCTCAAAAACACCATTCGCCTTGCAGATGATTGGCAAATTTCGTGGGACAAATGTTTTAAGACTGGCCCGCAGATGCAAATAAAAAGTCAAAAACCCACAAGACATTTGGCCGTGGAAAAGCGTGCCAAGGTGGCATTAAGTCTATCCACATTTCTTCTGCTAATATTGTCAGTAGTAGCCAGCCTAGTATTGGCGGCTAATGCAGTGTTGGTTATAACACGCTGGCTAGACGGCTAATGTGCTATCTGTTGTAGCATGCAACAATAAATACAAAGGGTCGTCTTTGACTGCAGAGTCACTACGAATATTAGAATAATAATATGGGTTTTCATGCCAAATTACTTGCTAAATAAACAACAATCGCCGTCACTCGTCTTCAGCTCCGTACAGCTGATGGCTGTCGATGGCTATCACTGCCAGTAAAACATATACTCACTATATATACCTGTACAACACTATATTAGTGAATTATTATGTATTGTTGTGAATATGTCACTTTCTTTGCGTGCGTTCATGGCTGTGTTTGCATCTGGTTGCTGGTGTCACCTGCAAGTGTCCTTGACGTGAATTGCTAGCAAAACATGGATTGTTGTCACTTGTCTTTCTAGCCTATTTTGCAGTCGATTTTTTATTTTGCAGTGTGCATAGAGCTGTCAGTGTCACTTACTGACAGTTAAAAAAAGGAACCACTTTAAACCTGGATTGTGTCACAAGTGACACTAACAAAACGAGTGACAATGGCAATTGAAAAGAGAAGGGGACGGTTCTGGAGTTTTGTTGAGAGTGTCCAATGGAAACCCAACCCAATTCATGAACCCATTGAAGACTACATACCCAATCATACCCCAAATTGTGATTATTCTGTGATTATGCTGTAGATACCTAAGGTCAGGGTTCTCAGGTTCTTCCACACCAACTACATCAAAAATCAAAAATGTCTTGCTAAAGTGGAGAATTACAATGAACTATCCCATCATCAATTGAATCATTGATAAAGATGTGTGCCCCAAGACTATAATCCATATTCAGAATGTACTTAAAAGTGTGATCTTGACTTACATTTTGGAGTATCTTGAAGGAGCAGGATGTCTAACCTGTATTTGATCCAGCATCTCATTAATTCCTAAACTTCTAGTATTTATTGCTGCATTGGATAGGAAAGAGAGAGAGAGAGAGAGAGAGAGAGAGAGCGGCGTATAAGGGGAGGGGCTGCTTCTTTGAAGTGGGGTTGAGAAAGTCTCTGGAGGACCACCGAGCCCGAGGCTGGACTCAGGCAGTGAGGAGGGAAAAGCAGTAAGCACTTTTCCACAGAGAGGCTCACACTGATGCCTGTAACTAGAACTAACTGTCCTCGTATGCGATACTGACTGACCGTGACCATTTTGTTATTTTAAACAACATATGCAGTATATAAGCAAAAAGTGTCAAAGGAAGTTAAAAGTTAGGAATCTGAGAAGAAAATGTGATTGTGCGTCTATTGTTGGGGACATATTGGATTATGGCCCGTAGCAAGAGTGAAGATGAGATGAGTGCAATCCTCCGTGGCATCTCCTTGGACCAAACGAACTTGCCGTTATCTCTCTTCAGCCCACATGTCCCTTCCCTGCAGACAGAATGCACTAAACTAAACTAAAAACTGAAACTAAAAACTAAACTAAACTAAACTAAACAACAAAAAATCATACTAACAACTCCAGGACCTGACTCAAATTAACGGTGCACTGCACTCACACTTAGCAATCCTTGCTGTGCTTTGGCACACTGAACACCTTGCTCCTCCAGCCACTTATTAATGATAACCCCCACCTTGCACAACAGAAATAAACGTGTTAGTTTTTATTTAGTAGCACATCTCAAGTCCTAAGCAGTGGAGCAGTGTGAGTGCAGGCCAGTGTGAGACAAGAGAGGAAGGGGCAATCAGTTCTTCATTTGCTCTGCTATTTTCTGTAGTTTGTTTTTTTGTAGTACATCTTGAGCTCAACTGTCTTTTCCAAAAAATTGGATTGGTTTTATAGAAAAAAGTATTTTTAAAACACTTAAAGTATTGTTTATATGTTTTTATTTTTAAAGTGTAAAATAATAAATGTGAATTTATTCACTCCAATTTCAATTCACTGCTAAAACTTTTGTCCAGGTGTCTACTATAGTACAGTGAGCTGTTAAATATTTAAGCCGTGGACTTCCTCCTTATGGGTTTTGCATGGATCATACCATGTTGACTAAAATGCCCTATGCTCATCCAAAGGCGTTTAAGTGCGTATAATGTTTAATGCATTCTAATGAATGTGTATTGTAAAATTCACGTGCCACTATGATGAATATAGCTTGTAGAGCATTTGGCAGCCTGATTTCCCCCGATCCCTCCCATTCTGTTGCTTTGGTTCAGTCCTCTCTCCAGCTGATCGGCCCAGGAATCCCCGGTGGTTCCGTCCGTCATCGGCTTTGACGGCTCCAATGTTACTCTCTACCCTTAGGCTGTTTTAATCCAATGGACTTTGTGGCCGCCCGTGTCGGCAAACTGCTCCTCGTCTGGTGTAATTTGGATGATCTAAACGGGCTTTTTGCGTCTTGTCCAAACGCGGGGATCTAGAGGCGAATTAAAGGCCCTATCTTCAGTCCCCGCATTCACCTGCTGCTACACCGACAGCCTCAACACGGAAGACCGTCATGGGCGACACGGGGAGCGAGGGCAGCAAGCCCTCGAGTAACGTCAACGTCGTACCCCCGCGTTGTCCCTGTGGCTTCTGGGGGTAAGAGCGAAAAACTCTTTAATAATGTCTTATTTTTGGCTTTTTTTTGGCAGCCCTGTCGACGGCTAGCTTAGCTGCTTAGCTGTTAGCGATAGCAGCTCAAGCGGGGATGAGCTTGTTACGAGCCCCCCTCCTCCTCCCCTCATCATTGTTTTGTAGCATTAGCTGCTAGCAAACACCTTCACGTCCCCCTGACGAGAGCGGATAATCTAGCAAATGTGAGAGAGCACTAGTAGTACAGTGAAGTAAAAGGGTTTGCAAAAGGGTTTGTTTTACTATGGCTATCATTGTTATAAAGTCCTCCATGTGTCACCACTCTTATTTTCTATTTTGTTTTTTTGTACTGTGAAAGGCAGAATTCCGACATGGTCATTTTGTTTGTGAATGCACCGTAGACACGTTGACTTGTAGGTAGTATAGCATACTTTTAGAAAGTCCAGATGAATTCATTTAAATTAATTTCTTCTCATTAATGTGTACACGGTTGCAACACCTTTAATAGTAACATTGGCTCTGTTTTTCATTCTTCACCGGACTGTAATAACATTATCCATGACAGAGGAAATAAAACAAAGCCTTAGTTGACTTTATTTAATTTTTAAACTTAAGGTAAGTTTTTGCAATGCAAGTTTTCCCATTAACCGTTACTTATTTTTAGACTTGTATGCCTTATAAGAATATTAAAATGACTGTACAGTTAATGTGGGCAGCAATGTCACCCTGAAACGGATTAGTTCTGTTTTTAGCATACTTTTTAATACTTTTTTTTTTACATTACTTATTTTGTCAGTTATTTCCTAAGCATTTAACTGCGTTCATTGATGTTCCATCGTTATTTAGAGATGTTCCTAAGCTTGTTGTAATTTTGGCACATTGATCGTCTCAGAAAGAGTTTTACTGTGTATTCTGATAACAATCATTAAACAGCAGCTTCATTGTAATAAGCCCCAACCACCCTAAGCTTTGCTCCTTGACATCAGCAGTGTCAAACATAATCGTTGAGGTGACGGAACTCATCTTGCTGTCTGTTCCACTCATTCTCATTTGTAAGAGTAGCGGGCCACTTATGGGACTGATTGGGTGTGCTGTGCTCCCACTTCCTTTCTCAATAAGCATGTAGTCATTCCTATCCTGCCTATCTTTCCTAGTCTCAGAGATTACCGTATTTTCACGACCACAAGGCGCACCGTATTAAAAGGCGCAGTCTCAGTTACAGGTGCTATTTTTGTATTTAACACATACACAAGGCGCACCGTATTATTGGGCGCAGGTATGTTCAAACATATGTAGCATGCATGCACGCTAAGTGCCACTCAAACCGCTGGTTGTTTATACTAGGGACTGTCAATAAATTACCATTGCATTGAAGAGTTTTTAAAAAAATGTAGTATATTCTAAATCACACCACAAATTGATCTAAAGCCATGTCAAATGATTAGTCCGACCCTAAAAGTATTTTGTAAAGCCATTTTTTCCAATTCGATCTTTTATTGGATCTTTTATTGGAGGGACCTGACTCACAGAGGTTTGTTAAAAAAGCCAAACAATTTTGTTGGTCATGCTTTGTAATAAAAAAGTAAATTCAGCAATAGCCCGGTTGCATTATTTTTAATGCTTTGAAGAGCTGTTTTTATAACCATATTCAATTCCACAAATTCACATTTGTAACAAAAGCTTATTATTCAAAAAGAAAAAAAGGATCAGGATCGGATCAGCAAGACTATTAAAAAAAAAAAAAAAAAAATCGGATCGGAAGCCAAAAAATGTGGATCAGGAGATCCCGACTTGTCCCTGTCATACAACCTTTAGGAACTTCACAGGCAATGTTTTAAGTAACACTTTAACTTTCTTAGTAGCCAAAGAAGTTAACCACTGGTAATAGTGAAATGTAAAAACACTAAAGCTCTCATGATGTGTCTGGTTTAGTGAGATGTCACCACTGTCACCTTCTTGCTTTGGAAAAGCCAAAGAAAAAGCCAAGCATATGCAGAGTTAATCCTTGAACTGAAGTCCTGTGCCAGATATAATACATTTCCCAAAGAGTCAAATTCTGAACTGTCATATTTTTCCAGTTAGCTCTGCTTACATTTGCCTTCCTCCGTGCTTGCGTTCCTCTTCCACCTACACTTCATGCCACACTTCTTTTCTCTGTCACACCCAAGTCAGCCAATCACAACAGTGACGGACAGGCGTCAGGTTGACCACATTTAATCTTACAATTAGAAAAGGGGGACAAAGGTGCGCTCCGAAAGCCTCAAATAAATCGGATGTGACTGGTAGCAGTGACCGTCACGCTCAGTGCGCAAACAGTAAAGAGGGAGGCCTTGGAGGAGATGACTTACACCTCTGGAGAGAGGCGGAGACCAGTGTTGTGACGCTGAAATCAGCAGAGCTTCAGTGATCCATTCATCCTTTTTGCTTAAAGTCACAATGTAGAGGGTGACACTGTTCAGATAACAATAAGACGTGTTTCCACTGAAGAACAGGGATAAATCAGCTACTTATTGTGCAGCAACGATTCCAAATGAGTAATATACTCAACTTACGATGTGACATGTGACTAATTAAAGGAAAATCTTATTTTAATCTTCTGCTCCTTTCCTTAGGTCGAGCAAAACTATGAATTTGTGCTCCAAATGTTTTGCAGGTAAGTGTTAAGCTGATTAACTGACCTTGTGTCTACTATTTGGAATCTGCCTTTCCTGCTGACAGTGTGCTGAAAAGGCATTAAAAAAATGAAAAGATTTTTGTGAAAGAAAGTTTTATTGTCACCCCAAACTGTGTTTCCGATACAGTCAGTTGTTAAATTGGTTTAAGGAAAGCTGCTCAATTTGGAGGGGGGGGGGGTTGGCATTGCATACTTCACCCTTTTCCCAACACAATTTGTCATGGTTGTTATTGTGCCTGTCAACCGCTCAGTAGATATTGTTTTTGCTCTCCCTTTGTACCAACATGGCAAGAGTTCCTAAATCAATACTTCTGGAAAACTTCAGCCACGGAACTTTTCTTCCATTACTTGAAGACATTTATTTTTCACACAATCACCAATATAGCTAGAAATTGTTTGTCCATTGAAACAGTGACCGACCGTAAACAAAAACATGCGTGAATTGTGAATTATTTTACGTATTTTCTTTTTTATTATTTAAAATACCATTTGCACATATTTATATGATTTTGTCTTCTATGTTTCTGTTGTTGTGTAGTGTGTATTTATTGTTTTATATTAGCTTGGCTATATTGTAAATCACCCTGCTGGCTATATATACTTAGGGGTTAAAGATAAATAAATTACTTGAATGAATTCTAGAATTATTTATTTATATTAATAATTTATTTAGTTAATGAATTAGTAAAATGCTTAGTGTTCTTTATGGTATGATATGAATACACTACTTTTTAAAATTTACCAGACACATTAGGTGAATTTGCAAAGTATTGGTGTCTGAATTTTACTGAGTATCAGATCGGAAAGGAAATTAGTGGTATTGCACATCACTAATTTAATGTACAGTACAATGCCCCGATGTGTGTTATATTATTTTTTTAATAAGTGTTGCTGCCCTAGCACATTCAGGATGACTTAAAATACAATCCAACAGGCTCTGTGCAAATATTCATGTATAAATATGAAAACTTAGGGGAGCAAGGCCAGAGAGAAAGAAGACTGGACAGGGGCCCACATGCACACATGAGCGTCAGACCTGATCGCCGGGACAACAGGCTTTTATTTCAAGTTGAATGATCTCACAACAGGCACATTAATGCCTAATAAAAATCCCCAACATGGGCTACTGTTGCAGCCGTAACCCAGGCCAAGCTGAAACTCAGCTCCTAACCCCCCACTATCACTTCCTGTCCATCCCACACTCAGCTCCTCTGGCATTGGGACAGTTTTATTTATGTCTAACATGTCTTATTTACTCTTATTATGTCTACTATATTGGATAATAGGAGTGTAAAGGTAATTATAGGGGTGTTATTTCATGTTTAGAGTGTATTTGGAAGGTTGTAAACAGGTTTCTATGCTCTAACTACAAAAATATTAGATTTATTAATAAGGAATCGTACTTCGTGAAAAATCACTTATCAATGTTCGGTCTGGAACCAATTTTTTGGTTTAATTAATTACTTATATTATTTTAATTATCATTAATTTGTGAAAAAAATGTGATGCAAATATGTGATATAATTTGACATTCTAAAAATACATTTAAAAAATCCTTTCATAAAAATGTATAAAAAGAGAGCAGAGTGGCCATAAACGAAAAATGAGGTTTGAAGCCATTGAATAGGAGGTCTTGGTGGAGAATGCAGTAAACACACTGAACTCCAGCAGAGACATTGCATCATGTATGTCAGTATGGCTCCTTTTTGTGACTGGCTCCAATTCAGCCCTTAGGTCATTCCAGTAGCTCAAAAATGATATTTCCGGCTAGACGATATGGCTTTACTGCTTTTATTTCTGACAGTCCAAATATGTTGATATGCACGCAGAAGAGTCTCTCTCTCCGTCGTCTGTCACTGTCCCCACAATGACTGAGTAGCGCTATGCCAGTTTGCACCTGCCTTTCAAACGTGCTAAATGTAGATGCGAAAATACAGACCGCAAACAGTTTGACATTTGATCAATCACATTTGGACTAAATGATTACGTTTGCATCTCCTCTTTCCAATATTTTGCAAGCGATGATAATCTGCATATACTGTAGTCTGCATCTTCATTAAGGCAAACCCGCCGAACGGATTGCAAGTGCTAGTTTGTTCATTTGACAGACGCGATCCTTGGTGCACCCGATCAGCTGTACGTGCACTATCCAGTTTGCTCATGTTTTTATACACGCAAACCTTTAGTAGATCAGGCCCCAAGAGTGGACAACCGAATGACTAATTTTGTACCACCCGTGGCATGTTATTAATTTACTGGCATTGACCCAAGTTTTGTATTACTGTACTCACGAAACATTGGTTCATTGAGGGTGGAATATCCCGAACTGCCCACCTTCTAGAGCTGATACATTGCACAAATACTTCATCCTCTGACCTTTTCTTTCCCAAAGACATCCAGAAGAAACAGCCAGATGGTGCCTCAAAAACCTCATCAAGCTCCAGCAGTAGCAGCAGCAGCAGCAGCAGTAGCAGCAGCAGCAGCCAAGCAGACATCTTCTGCAGTGAAACAAATCCAAACATCAGTCAGTCTTTCGTATCGATGTCAGACACTTCAGAAGATCCTATGCCGGGAGACACAGCAGTGACCTCTCTACCTGCTCAGGACGGTAAGACATGACATGCATAACATATTTGTTGGCTCCAGTTGTGTGGGAAAACGTGTCGTCTCCCTCTGAATCGTGAGACGTAGTTCATAAAGGAGGTGTGTGGTACAACATGCACACAATTACTGCAAATATACTGTATATTTTGCCCAATGCATGTTTTTGTAGAAGACTACTAAAGCCACAGCTGTCCAGGCTATATTTGTCCTCCTTGGCACAGATAGTGGTGATGAAAGCACAGCACAGGGTATCTATTCACTCTGAGGGCTTAAAGAGGACACCTGCAATTGCCAAGGCATCCGTCACCACTGTACAGAGGCAAGGTCAATGCCAAGGCCTGACCAGGACAGGATGACAAAAAGGATATTTCGAACAGCAAATATTTCCACTCTACCCTACTTTCTTGTTAGTTATTTTGTAGTAATTCACTCAAACCACGATGGTTGGTATGTTTTATTGTTCTCACTGAAAACCTTCATATCCCTAGACTTTCTTCTTTGTTTAGTTTTGCCCATGTTGCCATATAACTTTTGTCATGTTTTATGCAGAAGTGCCAAATTAGGTGATTAAATGATCATGAAGAAAAGATTACATGAATTGCATTTTGAAGCAATGGAGGCAAAATGGCGTGCACATCTTGGCTGCGACCAGCAGAGGCGCTGTTTCTTCAGTCTTGACTCATTTACTGTTTAAAGAAGTCCAACATGACGTCATCTTCGGGAAATTGAGCTACATCCAAGCAGACCTCTGGTATGGAAACAGGAGTTCAGAACATTCAGAGAGAGACTTTCCCATCCGTTTAAAGCTAAAATTGAAAAAGTGAATCGATCGAAATGTTTTTGCTTTTCTTGGTGTCGAAACATTTGTCAAATGCCCAAACACTCTCAAATTTTTTTTCAGAAAAACACCATTATCTTAAAGTATATTGAAATATGTAGGTATGTTAATATGTCATTTGAATAAAGTTCAGTTTAACACGTTATTCAACAGTTCTGCCCCATATGTTTTAATCTATCTATAAATTTTCTACGTTGCTTGTCCTCGCTAGACTAGCGGGGGTACATCCAGGACTGACAAACAACCATTCACACTCACATTCATACCTATTAACCTAACATGCAGGTTTTTGGAATCTGGGAGGAAACCGGAGTACCTGGAGAAAACCTGCACACGCATGGGGAGAACATGCAAACTCCACAGAGATGCCCAAATGGACATTCGAACCCAGTTCTTCCTGATCTCCTAACTGTGTGCATGGCCCACATGCTAACCACTAGGCCACCGTGCGCCTCATATGTTGAATATTTCTGATAAAATTATTCATTATTCTTGATTAAAAAGTATTTTTAAAAATACATTTAAAAAAAAAAAGTGTTGCTGGAAAATTTAATACACTATTGAAATCAGTCAGGGTCAACGGCGGTGCCAAGCAACATTTTCATGTGCCCTTATGGCTCATTTATGCACCTCTTTCCCACAAACCTATTTAACTGCATCTTTGTTGCAGAAGTATGCAGCACAGACACAGCCTTAACCTCGCTCTCCACTCCTACGAAACGCTCCTTTGAATCAGGTAGGTCTCATCTGAAAAACTCATTCCCACTGCATTTCACAGTACTCATTGTGTGCTTGCATTGACCATAATGGATTTGTGTTGAGTGGCTAATTGCTCTGATCTTGACACAGATAAGGATGCCTACAACAGGCTGCACAAGAAAGACAATCAGTCAGTTGGCTGTAAACTATAAAAGATTATACATAATATAGACTCAAAATGCCATACGTTTTGGTATAAGTAATGACCTAAAACATTAAGTTTATTTTGCGTGCACCTTTTTCATAACATGATGCATATTATACACATAATGCAGCTGGTTGCACACAGTACAGCTTTGCACACGCAAAGCCCATAAACTGTATCAACAGTTTTCATCTGTTGATAGGAGCTAAAAAGAAACAAAAATGATACTATGTAGACCTAATATTTTACCCTGTGCTGCCTCCAGGTAACTTGCAATTGCTTTAAATCGGCCACTGAGCTTTCCTAGGATAGATGATAGCCGGGAAGTAGGAGAGTGGTCATGCGCTCACAGCAAAACATACACACACACACACACCCTCACCGGTGTCCTCAGTCATATTGGGATTGATGGTGTGGAGCGGCAGAATCTGGCGTCTCAGCTTGGCCTAGTTCCCAGAGATTTATTGAGCACTGATCTGCATTCGGCCGGGCCAGAGGAAAAAGTCTGCAGGATGGATGAGAAAAGTCAAGATGGGGGTTAAACTGACCAGTTACATGCTCTTCCTGTGTGCTGCCGTGTCATCTAATGCACTTTAGGCTAGAACAGGACACTAATGTGCTAAGAGACGGCCATTGTGTTTGCAATTATATCACATCTACTGAATTTGCACATGTAGTGACTGGGGCGTTTATATACCCAACTACAGAGATAATTTGGATGTATGTAAATGTACTCCTAAAGCGTTCTGTCTTTGTCAACTTTCTTTCTCCCCGCGCCAACCAAGTATGCTCTCTTAATGTCAGTCGACATCGTGTTTTTTCAATCCTTAGTTACTTTTTTGATCAGTGTGGAAATGTGCCGCAGCTTATTCTCCAGGATGCTGCATGCAGCGACACTGTCTTAAAACGGCAATGTAAACTTCAGAGCTTTTCAGATACATAAGTGAAATGCATACCTGTGGACGTATGCTTTTGAAAATAATGACATTTTGTCTCCCGCCACTACAGTAAAAGAACATCACGTTTACATTAGCACAATCAAACATGTCCGAAAAGAAGTAGGAAGAAGCACATCCTAGTTCATTCTATTTATTAAAGAATGTTCCTTCAGACTTTAGGTTGATCAGTTAATCTGGCAATGCTCCATTAAAGTAATTAATCATTTCATGTCTAACCAAATTTATCATGCCAGTGGTGGAATCATTGTTTTCCACAGTACATCACTTTCAATTTGCCCTTATTTTATTCTATTGTGTGTGTGCGTTGTGTGTGTCTCCGCAGCCTCAGAGACAGAAAGTGACAGCTCCCCTGAGAAGCGAGCAAGAGTGGGTGACGTGCCGGAGGCTGAGGAGTCATCATCATTGTCGTTGTCGTCATCTTCTTGTTCTGCGTCGTCATCATCATCCTTGGCATCGTTGTCTCGTAGTAGCTCCAAACAGCGGAATCGCAAACGTTGCCACCGCTGCCAAACCAAACTGGAGCTGGTACAACAAGAGCTGGGCTCCTGTCGCTGTGGTACGCTGACACAACTGCATAAACACACACTTCCAAAACACATACAGTAGCATTTCCTTAGCTGACAAGTAGACTTGGGTGGCTCACTCAAATGCGTAATGCCTTAGCAATGACCATGTCAACCAGACAAGTGAGGGTTTAAATCACCAATAAGTATGAAGGTACAACACTTTTCCCTCAACGATTATATAGTATCATAAAAAACTGAAGGATGCCTAGTGGGATACATGGTGGTCATCTAAACCGGGGGTGTCCAAAGTCTGGCCCGGGGCCATTTGCAGCCCATGGCTGTTTTTTTACTGGCCCGCAGCATGGGGAAAAAGTCATAATTACAAGCAGAAAAATTATTAGAAGAAAGTTGAAATAGGTTTTTAAAAAAAAAAACCAGTAAAAATGGAAAAACACAGCAAAGAGCGATGTTCATACTAATACGCTTTTTCACCTATTTAACAAAGCTGTTATGCAGTTTTTTCTTGTAGTATATATAACTTCTTTGCAATCTGTTGTTTTACAAAGTATCAAAGTGGCCCTTGCATGTTTTCATTCAGTATGTGGCCCTCGCTGGAAAAGTTTGGACACCCCTGATCTAAACCAATGCATTTTTTTGCATTTGCAGCAGCGCACTAATAGCTGTTTCTAATACAGTATGTTTCCTTTATCATGTAGCTAATAAAGACCAAGGAGAGTACTACAACCACAATAATAAACATTATAATACCTCTGACTGGATCAGTCAAAAGAGTCATATTTGATAATATTGCAGCCTCTGAGAAGATGCTATGGTGAGCCTTAATGTTCCTGTTTGCGCATAAAACATAAGCCAATTACCAGAAATGCAAATGCACTTTAAACCAATACTGTGCTATCTAATGGACTTGTTTGCATACAACTTAAAGTGCCTAAAAAGTCACACAGCTCTTCATCGCTTTAAAGACCACTTAAACACCCTGGAGTCATTCTTAAATTGGAAATCGATTTGCTTTTTTTTTTTTTTTTTTTAATTTTAATTTTAATTTCGTACCAGACACTTCTTTTGCATAGAGCATCTATCCCAAATAGTCTCATGCTTACTTGGAAGTGCAATTCTAGTGATTTCTGACCACTGAGGTAACGACTTTACTGATTCACATTGTAAAATAAGGTGTGGCGATAATGCACAGTCCATGTTCACTTTTACACTTGACACTTATAAGTTCCTGTTAATACTAGAGCTGTCAAATGATCAAACATATTCTTCAGATTAATCACAGTTTTTAAATTAATTAATCATGAATAATCACCACTAGCAACTATGTCTGAAATTTGCCCATTTTTACTGTATTTAATGAACAGGAAATGGCATTTAAGTTATAATGGAGCATCAGACACTGGGGATGCTCCACTGTGATACCGTCTGCCGTCGTAACAGAGAGGCATGCTTGCTCAGG
Organism: Dunckerocampus dactyliophorus; assembly: GCF_027744805.1. Taxonomy (NCBI): domain Eukaryota; kingdom Metazoa; phylum Chordata; class Actinopteri; order Syngnathiformes; family Syngnathidae; genus Dunckerocampus; species Dunckerocampus dactyliophorus. The sequence continues at coordinate 7,945,532 of NC_072821.1, read as the reverse complement.
TGCACATGTGTTAATTACACAAAAAAATGCACCGTAATTAATGAAATAAATTAGTTACCGCTGTTAACGCGTTATTTTTGACAGCCCTAGTTAATACATTTTGCTGCTCTTCCGTTTTGAGGGAAATATTTAACAGTCATTTCCATTTGAGGCTGAGTTGCTCTAAATTATATTATACAACTCTCCCCCCCACTCCCTTGATGTGGCTGTGCGATCACATTGGTTCTATTTGCATATCAAACAGCTGTCAAAGTGGGATTTTTAATCACAGCTCATTGAATGCCAGCAGTGTTGTTATTTGTATTAATGAATGAATATAAGACGATGACAGCTAATGAGATTTGTGATGGCGGTGGGGGGGCTTTTGTTGAAGGTGCTACAGTCAGTATGTTTACATAGCATTAGAGGTTATTTACAGTGTCTCACCAAAGTGAATACCCTGCTCATCTTGCAGCAACCATTTTATTACAGTAAATCTTCTCAAGGGATTGAACCATAGAAATTAAACTTTGATATACTTAAAAGTAGTCAGTGTGCAGCTTGCATGGCAGTATAGATGTGCTATCCACTGAAAATGAGCCACCAAACAAGCATTATTGTCTAAATAGCTGGCAACATAAGTGAGTAGCAATAGAATTGTGTCTTGCTTACAGTCAAGCATGGTGGTGGTAGAGGCACTTCCTGTTGGCATGAGTGCTTCCGGCACTGGGAGATGTGGTTCAGTGAGGGGAAACATGAATTCAATCATGTACTGTGACATAGTGAAGTAGAGCATGATCCCCTCCCTGGGCCACATGGCAGTTTTCCATCATGATAACAAACAAACACACCTGCGAGAGCCTTGCTGTGGACGCTGAAGGTGATGGGGTGGCCAAGCATGTCTCGTCCAGACATGAACCCGGTTGAGCAGCCGTGGGGCACCCTCAAGCGGAAGGAAGGAAGGAGGAGCACAAGGTGTCTAACATCCAACCAGCTCCGGCAGTGACGTCATCATGGAGGCGTGGAAGAGGATTCCCGTAACAACCTGTGCGGCTCTGGTGGATTCCATGCCCAAGAGGATTAAGGCAGTACACTAAATATTGACACTATTTGGACATGTTCAATTTGAAGTATACCCACCAACTATTTAGACAATAATGGCTGTATGTTGACACATTTTCAGAGGACAGTAAATCTATACTGCTACACACACTGTACTCTGTGTTACTCTAAAGTATGCACATACAGTATTTCATTGATATAGTATTGTCCCTTGTGAAGATGTACTGTAATAAAAATGCTTGCTGAAGTGTGAGGGATGTACACACTTTTCAGAGAGTCTGACGGACACAATACTTTTTGGATGGTGAATGAAGTAGTTGTAAACATCTAAACTTTGTTCCTCTCTTGCACAACCAACCCGTCACCCCCCCCATTACCCCCCATGTCCAGGTTATGTCTTTTGTATGCTTCATCGACTCCCGGAGCAACACGACTGTCTATTTGATCACCTGGGCCGTGGGCGCCAGGAGGCCGTCCTCAAAATGGTCAAGCTGGACCGCAAGGTCGGCCGCTCCTGCCAGCGCATCGGCGAAGAATGCTCCTGAGTGCCCCCATGCCTCTCATCAAAATCTCCACTCATAAACCCTTGCAGGGATTTTTCTTTCTTTCTTTTGTACAGGTTTTCATTTAAAAGGATGCCTGCTTGCTCTTTTTAAATCCTATTTGTCCCAGACGCATTGTGCTACTGTTGGCTTGATTGTATCCCTGCTGCTAACATGCTTTCGGAAAACCCCAATCCACAAACAAGAGAACCAGAGAGAGCTGGAAGGACTTTGGGACTTCCTTCCCACCCCCCAAGACTTTACGTGTGAGTGGACTAACAAATGAGCAGATGGATTGGGGGGGCACATAAGCTTTATACAAATGTTCGTCCAGGATGCCAGTTTCAGATGATACCTCAAGTTAAAAAAAAAAAAAATGAAGAGGAAGAGGATGGTGTCAGCGTTTTAAGCCTCGTTACCTCAAGAAATAACCATCCACAGCCGGAAGGGAGACACGCAAACATGCCACATGGAGTCAGTGTCTTAACCTCTAATAATATTCACCAACCAGTTCATCATCCACCTCAGGATAAGGAAGCCCTATCTGGACCTTTCCACCTTCTGCTTTTCCATCCAGGAATTCTGAGGCTCAAGAAAAAAGCTGAGGGAGTCATCCATGGGTATTTTGACTGACAAACACTCAACATTATGTCATGGTTTATACAAAACATGTATCTCCGATTTCTGTGAGTTTTTTGTTTGTGCAAAAAGACGAAATATGAGGAGATACATGTTTTTATGTAAGGTTGTCGTCGCTGTCCAGTGAAAAGCATTACAGTCGATCCTCGCTATTTGTCAGGGCTACCTTCTGACACCACCCGCAAATAAACGCAGGTAATTGAGACGCTCATAAAAAAATCTTTATTAATTGTGACTTCATTATACTGCTGCATTGCGGCGCCATTGTACGGTACCCCGGCTCGGCCCTCCCCCTCCAAAACCTCCTATTTACTTGATGTTGATGTTCTCAGATTTTGGATCAACATTGCAATAAAAGTGACTTATTAGATTGGCGCTCCGAAACCATCCCCGTTTCTCTTTGTCATTTTTTGCTCGCGACAAAGGAAGCTGACGAGATAAATGCTCTGAAGCATCATACAGCCTTGAGCCCTACAATATTACTCACACACTTATTAAACACATTTTAAACTGTAAAGTGTATAGATACTGGTCGATAAAACGGATGGAATCTGAGTCATGACTTTGCCTTTGACCTGGTATTCAGGCTAGCGCTACAACCGCATTTCCATCTGTTGTTGGGCCGCACGTGTCTCCCTCTAAAGCAGAAATTGGTGGTGTTTCGTGGTTGAATATAACCTATTATTAATCAAAACATATGAATATTGAAGCAAATTGTACATATTTTTGCCCAAATTAGGCATTTTCAAGCAGAAAAATGGCAAAATGAACAAAAATGGAAATATAAGACCTTTAAAAGACACATTCAAAGACGCTGTGAAAGATATGCAGTATTCTACACTGGTCACCTTCTGTCAGTAATGTTACTGGAATGTTCGGCGAGACACACAAACGGCAGACTTGATCGGCGGAACAACAGGCTTTAATTGCAAGTTTGAACTATCTCAGGCACAATAATCCCACATAAAAGTCCGTCATTAAAACATGGGCTACTGTTGCTGCACTAACCTAAACTAAATTGAGCTAAAACTCAACTCTGAACCCCCAGCATCACTTCCTGTCCAAAAACAATACACATGAGCACAAATCTGATTGATGTCTTAATTACAAGTGTAACGGTGACTAAATTCATAGTTTGCACAAATTGTTATTGACATATTATTGCCCATTTTCGGAGAGAAAAAACACATGGGTGTGTGTGAAAAAAAATATTCGCTAAATGGCGAAGATGCAGGGAGCCACTGCATCCAATTTTTGAGTTTTCTGTTTGGATCCAAAACACAAAAATATGTGGAGATGCATGTTTTTCATTGGGCAGTGACGATAAATTAAAATGTTTGCATTTTCCCCGTCACCCCTTTTCATCACAGGTAGATTATATATATATTTTTTGTATCATGACAGTTTGCATTGTACACATCACACAACATATTGATAGTTTTGTAAATACACATTGCCGTTACTTGGACTAAAGTTGAGATTTTTTCACTCAGCGGCTGGTGGCGGGTTGAGCTTGTTTGGATTAATTTTTTTGTTGTTGTTGTGATGCCTAGGTTACAACCGGTCGAACTCCCGACTCTCACAGGCGGCTCTATGTGCAAAAAAATGCAAGAAATGCACGGAGGGTGCACGTGTGACGTGCTGGTTTTCGAGCCGTAGACTGGCTGCAGACGGGCCGCAGAGGTTCTTTGAAACTCTACGGGCGCTTACGTTTTTTTTCAGGTTACAAGACAAACTTGCCACTTTGCACGTTTTCGTGCGTCGTCCGCACGGCCAGCGTGTGTCTTTCATACATTTTTCTGGCATCAGGTTTGGCACTTGCGGGCTCCTACGTGTGTGGTTCGCCACGTTGGCGATCTTACTCCAACATGGTCACCACAACTAAGTCCGGTTGTGACCTAGGCTTTAGTAATCCATCTTTTAAAGGTGATTTCTGTGACTAGATGCAATCTTGGGTTTTCTTTCCTCCTCCAGGTACTTAACCGATTCTTGACATTTGCCAATGTTTTGATTTCCAGCTAATCCTGATGACACACACGTTCTATTCTAATTGATTGCTAATTTTCAGTTACTCACCCTCTTTGGTCCGTCTCCTCTCGAAGATGAAGTGAGCAATGACTAAATAAATCCTCCTGGGGGGGAAAAAAAAGAACAATTTCCAAATGTTAATTGTAGATGAATCGGGCAAGAGTTTAATGCTAAAGAAGTCATTTATTTAACCTTTTTTTTTTGCCTTTTCAGGTGACTTACACTTAAGTGTAGAGCTGTGTAATTCTGTTGTAATATGTTATACAGTACTTATTATCGAGGGATAAAGAACACATACAAATTATTTTTTGTTGTTCCCATGGTTTTACATTTTTCTTTCATCCTGCTTTTTTTTCTTTTACTGAGAATAAAACAAGATTAGACAAAGTTTCTCTTTGAGTAATTTTTAATGCATGATTCATTGCTGCCGCAGAGGCTTTTGGGCATATAACAATGGGCACAGATTTATTTGGATTACATGAAGGATTAACATTGATTTACATTAGACATCAAATACAATCAAAGCTTGAAGGTTGACAGGAAAACAGAAGTTGTGGGACTCGTTTCATTTGCTCATATTTCTAAACGTAAAAGCTCTGTCGTAATAACTTCAATTTATTGGTTGCTATTACTGGTAAACTTCTGTGGTAGCATCACGGGTGTGGTGTAGAAAAGCATATGACTGCCCTTTCTCTTAATTAGCTCTGGGTTTAAAAAGACAAACATTTATAGCTGTGGCTGTAGGCAACCGCCTGATGTATTTAAAGCAGGGGTTCTCAAATGGCCTTTATATTTTTTTACTTTTACTTAAATCATTTTATTTTAGTTTTTTTTTTTTTTTTTTTTTTTCCATCTTTAACGTTTTTTTTCATTTTTACACCTTTATGTAAGTCATTATTTTACAGTTTGTCTTTTTTTTTTACACTTTGTCATTTTTATTTTTATTACTACTTACGCGTTTAAGTAATTTATTTTTTCATACTTTTTACGCTTATTTAAGCCATTTTTTTATTATTTTTACACTTATTTAAGTCATTTATCTTTTGTTTATTTAAATCAAGCAACTGTTTTGCAGGAAATGAGGAAGAACGTGATAACGGCATGCATACAAATAATGCATACATTTAAATTAAATATCAGAATTACATCAAACAAGACCACAAAATCTGATATTTCACTTCTAACTATGCAAGGAATATATACCAAAGCAGACAATGACTAAAATGTTGCTGAATTTTCATTTTTAAAAAAGCCAGACATCAGTTGCATATTACATATTTAAATGTAATTTTTGACTTGCTGTCTGCGACCCACCCATCAGTTGACAACTACTTTAAAGTGTCATGAATGCTCAGTACCCAGCAGCTCTCTACGTCTACATGCGCTTTACAATGTTGGTTGCACAGTCCAGCTGTTGGTGTGAAACTGGATCGGTAATAAGTGACCACGTGGTCAAAAAGAGCAATGTTTTCCCTACTACTTTCTCACGCACTACAGATTACTATTAAAAGTGAACAAATAAAAACAAATTGCACATATAATGAGGTTTCAGATTTCAGAAATATCAGCGTCTCTGATCCAATAATTGCCTGCTTCCAGGGGCGAACTGCCCATCAGGAGTACCGGGAGTTATCCAGGTGGGCCGATCAATAATGGGTCTATTGACGGTCGTTTATTTATTGCTGCCAGCCTGGGAACATGCCCAGCGGACACAACTGAGTGGGCAAGTTGGCACAGTCAGAACGTGCAGAAAACAAGCACTGTGACCCATGACCAGTGGGCGCTCCTGTCAAAAAGGGTAGCCCGTTTTGTCAAAAGGATGCGCATCGCTGCTGTGACACGTGCATGCAGCGTCAAAGAAGACGCCAATTACAGACTAAAATCACAAAATTTACCAACTTTGCTGTCATTCTCTGTGGGTGTAACGGTACATGCTGCTCCCTCTCACAGAAGAAGTTGCAGCGTCAATCCCAACCCTGGCCGCGGCTTTTAACATGTTTTTTTAAAAAAGGATGCTCATATTGCGGAGTGGGGTGGGGCCAGTCAGAACCAAAAAGTCCAGGGCTGATTCCCAGTTCACCCCACCTGCTTCCAATTAACGCCCGGTCTTCGTAAGTAAATAATCACCCTGGCTATAATTATTTCATTTACGGTACACTTGTGGATGTGATCATTTAGACGCTCACTCAGCTGAAGTCTCACGCATTTTGCGGACACCTTGAGTGACGTTACGCATTATGGTTCGACCATCGACCTTTGAGCCATACTTTTCCGGAAATCTTTGATCGGGTTCCAAATTGTACAACCTTAAGGGGGTTTTGCATTGAACAATTTGAGAATGCGGCCTGGGATAGATAGTGGTTGTCTATGGCTAGTTTTCCTTTTCAGTGGAATTGTATAGCTAATTTTATATTTCATAGTAAGAGCAACTATTTTTAAAAGGCGTTTCCCTGCGTGTGTGTGTGTGTGTGTGTGTGCCGTCTATCGCATCCTGGCCAATTCATTATGGTGATGTCCGCATGTGTTTACGGCTCGCAGAGGGAGCGGCTATAAAGGCGCTCTCATCTACTTAACCAATATGTTTATATGCGCCTGCGCCCGTGCTTGCTAATGGAGAATTTAAACTAAAGAGTCTTCTGACAGCAGCAGTGAGTCTTGGTGGGTTGGGCCACATTAATTTATGTGGTGGTGGGAGAAAAAAAAGGAACAGGAAACATCGACCTGATCAAAAGACAACTTCCAACGCTGGAGGACTTCCAACAGAAGTGTAAATCAAGAGTCCTGCTCCTTTTTTTACACGAACTGGAGTGTAACTGCAGGAAGTTGGCAAGTTGGATGTTGCTCTCTGTCATGCCAGTTTAAATCTAAAGTTGATGTTGTTTATGTGACAGACACTTGCTTTATTCCTTTCATGCTTTCTCACTCTGACCTTGCAATAGACCAGCGCTATTCAATGGCAGCCCTTGGGCCAAATGCGGCCCTGAAAGTTCGGATTGGAACTTGAGTGGCTAACATTTTTGCACCTGGTTCTAAAACCAGCAGAGCGCTTCTCTCATATAGAGGACCTTTGAGTAGCATTTTTAATGTAGGTCCTTAAAAACAGCAGAGCGCTCCTGTCAATTTCCCGTGTATAAGCCGCTACTTTTTCTTAAACTTTGAACCCTGTGGCTTATTTATGGCTAAGTTGTAATCTCGTGACAGCTCCTTTACCTCGGAACTACTCGTAATTGTTTAAATACTGTGCAGCTTGCGAGTCAGTGAGGAAAGGGTAGCTCTCTCTTTGGCAGGAGCTAATCACAAACTATCAGTGCACTCACGACGAGCTTGTCTACTCACTGGAAATTGCAGGAGGTCATTACATATAACAGCACAACAATACAACAGTGTGACTCATGGTGTCATCTGACAAAGAACACTAAAGTCATCACACAGCAACTTAACATTCAAAAGGTATACCTGAGTAATATACAAACATGTAACAATACGAGTTTAAAATGAAAAAAAGGATGACTCTTTTAAAGTCTTCCATGAAGCATTGTGTCTGAGCAAGGCATTCATTGGTGCCTGCCGGGGTGCTCCAATGACGTCAGCCTCCCTCTGGGCTCCTCTGGCTCCCTCTGGTGGACAGAGGCATCCTTGCAGCGCCATCCATCCATCCATCCATTTTCGATGCCGCTTGTCCTCCAATGAAATGCTTTTCTCAGATGAAATGCATTATGGGAAAGTTTTTTTTTAATTTTAAACTGGTATTAGTACATATTTCTATATTTATTAGGTATCTTGTGAGTGTTAGGTTGCTGTGTGATGAGTTTAGTGTTCTTTGTAAGAGGACACCATGAGTCGGACAGTTATATTGTTGAGTAATGACCTCCTGCAATTTCCAGTGGGTTGACAAGCTCGTTGTGAGTTTATGACATGGACACGTGCGCCTTATAGTCCGGTGTGGCTTATGTATGTACCAATCTGTTTTTTTCCTCTAAATTTAGTGGGTGCGGCTTATACACTGGAATTTAAGTTTATTTGTGGCAGCATCTGAGAAACTTTAACTTTGTCCCGGATCACACAACTATGGTGCGTTAAAGGACAGCCGAGCAAAGTGGGAATAAAGGCTCATTAACATTACATTACATTACAACATTACGTTACAACATTAACATTAACATTAACATTAACATTAACATTATGTGTGACGTTGTTGCTCACTTCTCCCCTGACTTGTTCAGATTCTGACACCTCCAGAGCTGGGCGGAGCTACTGGATCCCTGCAGCTGTTACCAATCAATACCCTTATTAGTCTCGTCACCTGCAGCAAGCCAGTGCTGGATTATTCCTCATGGTTGCGCTTCCAGACCATGTGTTACTTCTCCTGCTTTTACTCACCTTTGTCCTTGTGTTGCAAGCTCGCCTCGCCACTCCAACCAGCCCGGCCGTCCTGCAGTCCAGTAATCTGTCCAGCTCACGTGGTAGATCCAGTATCTTTTGTTTGCCGAGTGCAGTCCTTTGGGGTTTTTTTGCCCCACGGTGCCCTCCTTAGTTTTGCACCGTCGCCCTTGTTTTGCCTCCTCTGTGGTTCTTCATTAAATTATCTCGAACTGTTGGACTCGTTGCTGTTTCTGCATTCCGGGAGCCAATAACACCGCTCCTACACGTTATATGGCAAAATATGATCCGACAGAACCTTATTATTATTTAAAAATTTGAAGAATTATTTAGCTGAATAGATGTTTGTACTTGGGCCGCATGGTGGTCTAGTGGTTAGCGTCTTGGCCTCACAGTCAGGAGATCGGGAAGACTTTGGTTCGAATCTCCGTTGGAGTTTGCATGTTCTCCCCGTGCGTGCGTGCGTTTTTTCCGGGCACTCCGGTTTCCTCCCACGTTCCAAAAAAAACCATGCATGTTAGGTTAACTGGCGACTCTAAATTGTCCATGGGTATGAATGTGAGTGTGAATGGTTGTTTCTGCGATTGGCTGGCGACCAGTCCGGGGTGTACCCCGCCTCTCACCCGAAGTCAGCTGGGATGGGCTCCAGCATACCCCCGCGACCCTAATGAGGAGAAGCGGCATAGAAAATGGATGGATGGATGTTTGTACTGTTCACATCCAATTTGGGGATTTCAATTAAATTGCGATCCTCATGTTGTGACGCTATACTACTGGATGTTTGTGTGCGAATCATGTGATCAAGTGTACCTAATAAAGTGTCTGGTTGAGTGCCTATAGAGAACACACAGCAAAGCTCATAGGTGAGTCTGGTGGCCCTTAGGCTTCCACGCTATTGTGTTGTCTTGATTACATCCTATTGGATGGCAACAAGGCATGTGACACATGGCTGGAGGCGCTTTGGTCCACCGGAGGTAACTTATGGACAAGATGTTAGGGTCCATGACAAGTCATCCTCAGCCATTAAACATGTAGATCCTTGTCAAGGTCACGGACTGCGTTGCATTGATTGTGAGGCAGGAGACCCAACAAATGGGCAAAATCCTCCCCCGGACACACTCCACAAATTTGGAGAAAGTCTTCGCAGAAGACTGATTGTAAGACGTTTCAGCTACCATGTATTTTTTTTTTAAAAAGAACGCAAAAGGCTTATATTGTAAGTCGGTATGCAGCAGTCATATACGAGGCTATTTTCCAGTAAGAGCGGGTGTTATGTTGCGTTATCTTGTGTAATCATCGTTTTTTTCAGCACATACGTGTGTGTGTGTGTGTGTGTGTGTGTGTGATAGCTGACGCATTACAACCACTTAGCCTCAGATTGTGTTCCCCGCACTTTGAGTAGCGAAACACAAGACCGCATAGATAATACCATCCTGTAAAGTCTCCTGTTGCTTGCAAAAGGTAATGTTCCAAGCTGTTACTGGCCGCCACATTCAAGCATTCAGGAATCACAGCAAGAACCCTTTTGTTTTTGAATTAATGATTGATTTTGAATACAAACTACGGGGTTTGATAATTGGCCCAGTAAACTATGAGCATAAAATATGGAATCGGCACATTCGGATGCTCGTACATTCCCCCTAATCGTGGAACCTTCTTAGCATGCATCCTCATTCTCAATCCCACCCATATTAGTATGAATAATTCTTAAATATCCATATCTCCCATCATGCAGCTACATTCATTACCAAACCACTCTACATCAGGCCCAATGGTGGCAATTGGTCATGTTGAAGAGAAAATTAGCACTTTGGAAGATCAAATTCTAGCATAGCAGCCATTACTGTCAACTGAGCACGTTTGTTTCATCTGACCTTTAAGGCGGAAGAAAAAGAAGATGACAGATCTTGCTTCAGCTTCTGGGTGATTTACTTGAAGGGAGCAAGATAAACCTCTGACCAGGCTGCAATGGGGATCTGCGGATGGATTGGATATGAGGTTTGTGTTACACTCGTCGCAGGGTGGTATCCAAAACAAGAGCTGCAGCGTATACTGTAATATCCTTACCAAGACAATGCTCAGTTTTTAACATCTGTCCATTCACATACAGTACACACAAGGTAAATACTTGTCAGTCTATTCACATACACTCAAAATGTAAACATGTTTGTCTAATTCACGTACCAACGTCATTTCAACATCTGTCCATTCACATGCACACCTAATCCAAACATCTGGCTGTCCATTTGCCTGCACAGTGGAACCTCGGTTAGCATCCGTCGCGGTTGGCGTGTTTTCGGTTAAGGTCGATAATACAGTATATGACACAATTATGCCTCGGTTTGCGTGCATTCTCTGGTTAGTGTACAATATTGAGCGTGACTAGTCGTTTTTAGCATCCTATTAGCTAGCTAAACAAAAAGGCAACATCAGCGATTGACCCTCAATTATAGGTGCACACGCATAAAGCAATTCTAAATGCATACAGATGAGGAATGAAAGAGCTAAATGAACATTTAAGGTTACTTTTACCTTCACCGGAGATATGACTAGTTCAAAGACATGATGTAGCAATGTTGACATTTGTAAAAACCAAGTGTGTGATTAATTATAAACATCTGATAAAGCATGACTTGCACTTGAATTTGATACCTCATTCACTTCTCTACCCCAAATATTAAAGAGCAGATTTTACAACCGAAAATAGTGCCTGTGGTCCCCATTGATTTAACAAGAAGCTGTGATCGACCGACGGACCTTGGCAAGTACAGCCATACAACAAAATACAGTATATAAAAGTCAGGTGTCATATTTTTCATGTACAGTTTATGCCTCACTGCAGTGCAGCAGCACGCTGTGTATTCCTTTTCACCGCACACTAACCACAATGCAAACGCGACATGTATTTCCGAGACAAAAAAAAAGTTGTGCACTATTACATTTTAAGGAAATTTGGTCTGCAGGTACATATTAAAGTTAATTAATATCCCATATACCTTTTATCTTGTCCTATAGCTCCGGCCCATGAGTTTGAAAGGCTTAAAGCTGTACTTAATTTTCCAAGCACTAATTTGACCTGATGTGGTCCAACACTAAATATAAATCCGATACGAAATTGAAGATGAAGCAGTAATTTACCTAACAAAGATGAATACGAATGAAAATGCACCCGATATCATATGAAAAAATTGCATTTTTAAGGACGTCCGCACAGACTCTCCTTAGAGAGCGCGCACGCTCAGTGTCCGATTTTTTTCGTGTTTTGTAACATTGCTGCACGATCAACCCAATCAAGATCAACCACCGCCACCTTCCTGTCAAGAATCACATGTTCAACGAAGGTAAAAGTAGCCTTAAATGTTCATTTATCTCTTTCAGTCATCATTTATATGTATTCATATGCATTTCGAATTGTTTTCGGCATGTAAAACTATAAAAATGTGTTTTGTGTTAACATTTCTGACTTTCTGGAACTAATTAATTGGATTGACACTGTTTCATATGGGAAAAACTTGATTCTGATTGATTCCGTTTCAGTTAGAGTCGGACCTTCTGGAAGGAATTATTGACGCTAACCAAGGTTCCACTGTACATTGGTCACACGCAACAAGAACATCTGTTCATTCACACGCACACGCACGCAACAAAAACATCTATCCATTCACAAACACAACTAACGGAAACGTAAATGTCGTCTGTCAATCCATTCACATACACACAAGTTTAGATGCCACAAGGACCACTAATCAAAATGTGAAGTAATTGCAATAATAAATGATTAATAATAACTGCATTGGACAATAATTGAATTGTTCTGTACTGAAATCTACGACCGCACCAAAGTCCTTAGATATTCTGCCACCGCGATCACATTTAAGCATCAAATAATAGCCTTGGCAATATTGTTTGGGAACTTCCAGAGCAATAAAGCTCATTTAATTGATCAGCGTAATGACTGGAAGGATCGTATTGAGGAAAAGCTGTGCTCATCCGTCAGGAAGTACTGACAACACAATCTCAGCCGCCCCGCCCACCTCATCCTCAGGATTCTATTACCCGGGCAATGATCAAATTTCCCCCATGACACCCGGCACCGTCACATCTGCACGAGATGCGAGGCAGAACCATAAATTCAGTGTAGAGCTGCTGCATGGTGTCTAATTGCTAATTCTTGTGAGATTACAGACAGCTGTGGCTAACCATTTGCCCATGCTTATAGTGGACAACCCCCACTGAGGTTAGGTTTCAAAGAATCTAACTTACAGTATATATGTGTGTGTGTGTGTATACAGTGGTGTTAAAAAGTGTTTGCCCCCATCCTGATTTCTTTTTTTGTGTGCCTGTTCATCACACTTACATTTTTCAGATCGTCAAACAAATTTAAAGGGATAGTTCGGATTTTTGGACATGAAGTTGTGCGACATCCCCGTCAGCAGTGTAGTGCATCAATAGTGACTTACCCCCCCACTCCACTTTGTCAGTTCTGGTGGGATTTTGGCGATGAGGAACGTAGTTCCAGTTAGTTGCACGGGCCAGTTAAGTAAAGAGTTTGGCTTCTCAAACCAGTACGCGTTCCAAAAGAGTAATATATTTGCATCACAAAAATGCCTCCTCGGAAAAGTCAGACCTCACAAATCGCCCGGTGTTACTTTCTCTTTCGTCGTATCAGCGCACGCTGTCGCCTGTCCATTGTTGTGTATGTGATGAAGACGGCTGCGACTCTTGTTTACGTATGCGTTCCACAGTGGATGATATATACGTAAATGTCTTTGTGATCGACGACTCGATTGGAATTTAGATACACAGGTTACGATATGATTCAAAAACGATATATTTTAAAAACAGGACGATTCGATACGATTCGATCCAGTACCCAAACGATTCCATTTGATTCAATTCTACAGTTAATCTTACATTAATCTTACATTACAAAATAAAGACGGCAATTATATGAAAGTGTCAATGTTGCACATGTCCCCAAGCATGTTGTAAGGCACTGGCAAAAATAAAGTCAACAGAATAACATGCCAAATGTTTATACTGTTTCAAAAAAAGACAAAAAAAAAAGACTTGCTGAATGAACATCTTTTCCTTTGATGGGATCAATATTTTAAATTATTTTATATCTATATTTTTATACCTGTTACATTTGGAACATGTAATTTTAACATTTTTCTTAATGTTGCCAGAAAAAGGAGGTGGAGCCACCAAAGTAACTTCAGTTGTATGCAATGACAATAAACATCAGTCACTCTATCTACAGTATCTGTATAAAATATAACAATGAAAAAAACACAAGTCTTAACCTGCAGTCCAATTAATAATAGCAAATAAGCCCCTTAAATAATGACACATCTCTTAAGAACAGCTAAGTAAGTTGACGTATTTGTCACATGAGGGCAATGAAAATGCTGCGTTAGCTTGGAAAAGTAAGCAATCATGTTATAACAATGGCAATCGTACAACATTTGAGGCTGAGCATAGTGAGCACACTCCAGCAGCATTCCAAACTACTCAAGTTACAAGACGGAAAAGTTACCATACCCACCCCCGTTGGTCTGGCTGGTCCGACGTTCCCTATTAATCGGTGAACAATCCGACTCTCTGTGAATTCTGCCTGCGACCTTCTTGAAATGAATCCAAAGACGTTCCAAATGTCGGTGTTAAAATGCCGGCTAGCTAGCTAGCATACTTGCCTATGTTGGTTTGACTGGTCAAGTTCTGTACCCTTCTTGACATTAATCCAAAGATGTTCCAAACTTCAGCGTTCAAACGGCGTTCCAACCTGTGACCCTCCTCCAAGACTGGTGATCCAATCTGTATTGGGTTTCTTGTTTGGGGAAATAGATGGACGTACAGTATGAGTCAGGTTCTTTGACAAAACATACAGTACATCTTGCATAACTCTCTGTGAAGCCAAATTGACAATAGCACAAATCTATCAAAAGAGCGATATCTCAATTGAACACTGCGTGTGGTAGAAAAGTCAGCCAGTAGCAGACAATATTTAACATTTGGAGAAGGAAGGAATTTTGGGGAACAGCGGTCTCCGCATCATTTTGGAGAAATAGTCTATTAAAGCGCAAATCAAGTTATTCAAAGCTACACGCACTCCCACTGGATTGGTCTCGTCTTCACTAAAATCCTAATTGGCCTCGGCGATGTGGTGCTGGGATTGCTATTGGAAATGAAGACGCTGAGTCAATTGTCATCACTGTCTCATCGCTGTTTCCATGGACGCTTTCATCAGACCTTGTGTAACGTAGCACTCAATTACTCCGTGCTAGCTGCAATCCCCCGTGTTCTTTCTGATGGGATACATCCCTCCCCTGTGTAACCAGGTATTCTCTTTATTTGTGTATGCTCTATCGAATTTCTTTACAAATAACATTCGCTCAACACTTTTTCATCCGGTGTTATTAGAAGAGATTGATTTTTCCTTTCCGTACAGAGGAAGTAAAACCATGGCCTTGTCTACACTAATAGGCTGAGCAGAGAAAAGCCACAAAGTAAAGGAAAATACTCAAAAGGGACCCATTATGCTTGTTTAGCGGGTTTATATGCTTATTTATGGTGTGTTAAAAAAAGATTTTTCTAACATAAGTTTGTAGTTTTCCATCATATTTAGAGTACGAAGTAAGAATCCTTATTAACAAGTGGAATATTTTCATACAACTTTTGAAATATAGCTTTTAACATTATTAGAGCCCTCTGCACATGAAATAACACCCCCATAGTCACCTTTACGCTCAGATGTTTCAATACTGTAGACAGTAAATAAGAGTAAATAAGTCACTTAAGACATACATAAGACTCAAGCTCATGTGTGTTGCTATAAATGTGTTCTCTAGGGGACCTGAAGGAGAGGTGGACAGGAAGTGATGTCGGGGGTTCAGAGTTGAATGTCAGCTTTGCGTGGGTCACTGCAGCAACAGTAGCCTGTGGTTTTGTTCGGGACTTCTATTCGGGATTATTGTGCCTTTTGTGAGATCATTCAAACCTCCAATGAAAGCCTCTTGTTCCGGCAGTGAAGTCTGATCCTTGTGTGTCTTCCCGAACATTACAGTAACATCGCTGACACCTATTGACCAATGTAGAGTACTACATTTCATCAACGTTTTTGAATGCATCATTTTAATGCTTATGTTTGCATTTTCATTCATTTTGCCATTTGATGCTAGAAATTGCTGAATTTAGGCAAAACATATGTAGCATTTGCTTCAATATGCATATATGAATCAGCATGATTTACTAATTCATGTATTTTTTAACAGAATGTAATAAAGTGAAGTCATTTGACATTTGAACCGCGATGTGGCGACAGGTGACCGTAAAAGATACTTGTAGCGCTCCCTATGGCTTGTGGTCAAAATTCTTTGGAAGACATGCTTGCTCACATGTAATGCAGATATCCTCAAAGATTGATAAGCATTAGACAAATGGTGATGGACTCCTGGACAGTTGGTTAGCATGTCCTGCTCATGCCCCTGCAAAAGCGCCTTGCATGATGGCGGCCATGTTTCTCAACTCATCAACTAATTTTGCGTTTTCGATGCTATAAGTTACATGCTATAAGTAAGAGATGATTGTTCACCATCTCTGGAAATGTAATGGTTCACCCCCAAAGGTGTTTGATGGGCTTACCGTCAGGGTGCTGCGCAGGTTCTTCCACAGCATGCTTTTATGGACTTTTGTGCGCTGCGAGTAGAAAGTTTGGATATAGATAGATGACACAGCATTCGGGAGCAAGTGGGGGTTCAGTATCTTGCCCAAGGGTACTTCCAGATGGCCATGGCAGGACAGAGGACTGAACCAGGAACCTTCACGTTGGATGGATGGTAAATATTACAAACACCTCTCATGAAGATCCAGTGCATTTCTAACCTACTTTGGACCAGTGTGTTAATTTCTTGTGTGTGTGTGTTGCAAGGCTAACGTTGACACAACTACCATCAAGAGAGCAAAGTGTGTCTCCACCAGAAACAACACACAGATGCACGGGCACGCGGGTATGCATGAGCACACACACACACACACACGTTGGGAGTGATGTCGGCTGCACTTCTAAGAGGAACGCAGAGACCTCGAGTCAGTCTTTTGTGGCAAATCATTAATAATTAATGGACGAGATTCACACACAGCTTTTGATGTAGGAGCCTCTTAAATGCGGGGAATGATAGCTTCTCGGGCCATTACTGAGTTGAGAAAGCCTGTTTTTTTTGGGTTTTTTTGCTATCTGCGGGGTCAGAAGACGACGACTGACATTTCTTCTCAGCTGATGATTTCCTGTGGGCATCCCAGCTGTGTGGACACTTCCCCCTTCAGATGGCTTTATCGCGCCTGCTTAGGCAGGGAAAAAAGGAGAGGAGAGGAGAGGGCATCAGAAGCAGCAAGTGTGAGGTTAAAGGTAGAGAAGGCACTGACTCTGCAGTGATTTCCTCTACTGGTGTCAGAGCTGTTTTATTTAGTTATTTTCTTTTTTTATCTGCAGACCGCCTCATGGAGTGTATGCTACTCCTACTACTAATAACGCTCTGATTTGATGGGTTCAGTTGACTCCTTTCTGATGCTATTGGGAGGTTGAGGTGCTTATTCTTTGCCATTGTTAGTAATGAGGCAAGGAGGACTGTAATTATTATTATCATTATTATCAGTATTGTATTATAACTAACAATATGATAATGGCTTATTGTATGTTTAAAAACAGCGTCTGGTACAGTATTATCATCTTAAATTCTTTCATTAATTTGCAGCACATTTCCACATGTTCTTTATTTTTTTACATGATCAAACCTGATATATTTATTGTAAATAAAAAATATGAAATATTTTGTGTAGATTTGCACATGTACACCACTGCATACAACCACCCTCCATCCATCCATTTTATATACCGCTTGTCCTCGCTACAGTCGGCGGTATGCTGGGATTGGCCCAGCTGTCTTTGGGCGAGAGGTGGGGTGCACCCTGCCAGCCAATCGCAGGGCACATATACGTAGACAAACAACCATTCAAACTCACATTGACAATTAACCTTCAATTAACCTCGGGAGGAAGCCGGAGTACCCGCAGAAAACCCATACACAGGGAGACCGTGCAAGTGGACTTAAACTTACCAAAGAAGTCGAAAATATAAAGGCGGTAAAGAGAAAATCAGCGATCCAGACAGACAGACGGGACTCAAACACATCACTTTGAATTCGACTGATGTGATGTGAGCTGACACGCAAACGTATCACATGACTCACTTGTTGCACTTAAACAAAGTGAGGAGATGATGTTTGACAGGTTTATAAGCTTGCTTTCACTGCTGACAGTGCAGCAACAGGGTTGGACTGTCACGTTCATTGGATGTCATAATATGTTTATCTTGAAATGAGCACATGTGGGCTTGTCAGGTACAAAGGGAAATATCACAAGAATTACCCATAATTCCAGAGGTAGCCCTCTGATAGCTTGTGGGGTACAACACATTGGGGTTTTAAGCACCATAAATTCCGGTGTAAAAGCCGCAACTGTGTTTAAGCTGCACCTACTAAATTTAGAGCAAAAACAGGTTTGTACTGTAGGCTACATATATAAGCCGCAACGGACTAAAAGCCGCACATGTCCATGTCAAAACATGACATAAGATGTTATATTGTGTCACGCATGAGTCAGTGAGGACCAGGCAGCACTTTATTTGACAGGAGCCAATCATGAGCTATGAAAAAACTGACAACAAGCTTGTCAACCCATTGGAAATCGCAGGAGGTCATTACGCAATATAACAGTCTGACTCAGAAAGCTAAACTCATCACACAGCAACTTAACACTCAAAAGGTAGCTAGGAACTACACGAGTACCAATACGAGTTTAAAATGGAAAAAAATATATTTTAACCTTTTCCCATAATGCATTTTGTCTGAGCAACGCATTTCATTTGGGGACAAGCGACATCGAAAATGGATGAATGAATGGATGGATGGATGGCACTGCAATGCTGCCTCTGTCCACCAGAGGGAGCCAGAGGAGCCCAGAGGGAGGCTGACATCATTGCAGCACCCTGTCAGGCACCAATGAATGCTTTGCTTGAATGCAATGCATGATGGGAAAATGTTAAAATAGTTCTTATTTTATTTTAAACTTTTTAACGTTTATTTATAGAGCACAATTGATACACAAGCTAATCCAAAGTGCTTTACATAAAAGAAGGGTAAAATCACTTCATAAAATAATTCCATAAAAACATAAAATCATTCTAAAATCATGACATAAAGTTCCATAAGTTATTCCATAAAACAAAAAAGATTAAGAATGAAGAGTGCAGATGAAATACTTTCAGTTGTCATGTGCACAGTTGAATAGAAGCGTTTTCAGCTTGGATTTGAACATTGACGTAGATTGTGTTGGCACTTGTATCGTATATTTCCTGGCTACCTTTTGAGTGTTAAGTAGCTGTGTGATGAGTTTAGTGTTCTTTGTGAGATGACACTGCGAGTCAGACTTTTACGTTGAGTGATGACCTCCTGCGATTTCCAATGGGTTGACAAGCTCGTCGTGAGTTCACTGATGGCTTGTGATTGGCATCTGTCAGACAGAGAAAGAGCTACTGTTTCCTCACTGACTTGCGAGCGGCACAGTCTATAAACAATTAGCAGCAGCTCTGCAGTAAATGAGATGTCACGAGATTAGGATTTAGCCATAAATTAACCGCGCCGCTCTATAAACCGCAGGGTTTTAAGTCCAAGAAAAAGTAGCGGCTTAAACACCAGAAATTAGGGTAAATACTTATATTTTGTTTCCTTATCTGACCAATATGTATTTTAGATTTAATATACCGTATATATACAGAGCAGTGGTGCAATATAATACAAATATTTGCACGTTTCTGTAATAGTAATAATAATAATAAATAAGATAAATAATAATAATAACAATAATAATAATAATAAATAATAAGAAATAAGAGAGAAAGGTAGACAAAATCTAGACTGAATAAAATAAGCATTTTCTTTGAATTTAATATTTAATTAAACATTATAATAGAATATTTAAATCTCATCATTTGATTTGAACTTTTATGGGAAAATGAATAATTGCTACATTTTTTAAAATGTTTTCCTGAACCAAAAAGTAATTAGAAAAGCACTGCATTAAAATAAAAGAAACAAGAAAAGCGAAGCAGCAAAAGTCTGAGTCGCTGCCAAAGCATTTGGCTACAGTCGTGCACATACTAAACTTTCATCCTTATAAACCATTTAACACTAAAACACCAGCAGATAGCAAGAGCCTTGAATAGCAATCACGTATTTTCTCAGCAGAGTGTGGAGCAATCCGAGCTGGAAAGTTATCACCTTTTAATAAACACTCAAACAGCAAAAGATTAGTCCTGTGAGTCGACTGTTGCGATATTGATTGCCCCCTGTTTGTCTTATAAAAAAAAAAAAAAAGTCAGCTACAAAAGGAGGATAATTGCACCAAAAATTATGAGAGGGATTTAAAAGTGTCTGTTGGGGTCTGTTGTTTGTGACTTTGTGGAGGGAAAGGGGGGGTTTATCCAAACACACACATTACACGATGACAGTAATGACTTCTACTGTGCAAGTCATTAAGACAACAAAAAAAGACGTGTACGCATTTATTTCTCTCCTCTTTGTGATGCTTCCTATCTATTCCTCCTCTTTTTCCTCTCTTCCTCACTTGCTTATCAGGATGTCAGCGGCTGTGGAGGTAATGAGGATCAGTGTTGTTTTAAACATGAAATGGTGATGGAAAGAAGGAAAGGGAAGGGATGGAGATCAATAAGCGCCATTACCTCTTCTCTCTAATGATGCAGCCATCCTCCTGCCCTCCCTTCTCCTCCTCACCCCTTGTCTCAGCCCATTTCTACCCACTATCCGATATCGCAAGGGAGCGGGTTATGAATTATCGAATCTCAAGGGCGATGTGCCTCGCTGCCAATTACCCAGTGAAAAATGACCCTTTCTTGGATGTGTGTGTATGTATAACTTAGAATGTGTGTGTGCGTGTGTGTGTGTGTGTGTTCAGTGGGTGGAGAGGTGGACCAGCTGGTGTACTCATGGACAGCAACAACACTTTTTTTCTTGCATGCAGACACACATTTGTATACTTGTATGCAGGAATAAATATTCCCTGTTAGGTCAATAGACATATTTCGCATATTAATGCATTTTGGGATGTTGAAAACAATTCATAATTCACTTTACTTTCAGCTCTTTTTGGTTTAAATGATGTATTCATTTTGTGCCTAGGCTACTACAAGTATAAGCTCTGTCAAACGGTCCAACAATGGAGTAATGCCAGGTCCTCTCTTGATATTTTAGCTTAAACATCTGAAAGGCAGATACAGTTGAACCCCTTCAAGTCCAAAACAGTCAGTCAAAGGAAAGGAAATAGAATGAATCAGGTCCAGGGTCAAACTTTAAAGCAGGGGTCAACAACACAGTGCCCGCGGACACCAGGTGGCCCCCCACGACCACATGAGGCGCCTGCAGACCTGCTTTTCATTCAGGTGTTCAGTTAACGATGTGAGAACACTAGAAAGAAAAGTATTCTGAAACATAAAATGTGAGTTGTGGATACCAGCATTTTGTGAATGTTTTGGTAAAACAAGCATATTTGATCCGTTTGGGTTGAAATAAGGTATGAAAATGCTTTCTGCAAAAATGAGTAGCTCGTGGCCATTTTCATTTTCTAAAAGTAGCTCTCGCAAGAAAAAACGTTGGTGACCCCTGCTTTAAAGGAAGTACTGAGGTGAGCTCTGTAAACAACGAGGAGTTAAATAGATCGACAGCATGAAGACATGAAGTTTAATGAAAATGCAGCACTTAGTTAACAAATGGATGGGCTGGAAGGAAAAGTGGATCCTTTAAAGTAGAAAAATGATGAAAAGAGTCGTATTATATGGCAAATGATGTGAAAATGGATGATTAGGAGTAGTTGACGCGCATGATCAATGTGATTATGACTTGGCTTTACATTACCAACAGGCCTTATGCCGGTGTGGCGGACAACAGAGGAGGACATTAAGATGATGTTGCTTCAACAGAGCAACAGGTGGCCAACTTTCTGCAATCAAAGGGGGTGGATGCGGATGTCAACAACATCGATACACGCATTCCGATGTCTGACGAGAATAACAACACCTCATGTTTCATCATCATAAAGTTCACCAACAAGAAAAAAAACAAAACAAGTGGCCTTGCTGCGATAGAGAAGCAAGCTGAAAGCAGTGCTGACATCACCAAGAAAAGAAAATTGAAAATAGGGAAAATATAGAATCGGTCCCTTTTTGCAGCTGTAACAATTTCCACTATTCTGGGAAGACTTTGTACAACATTGGCTGGTGATGCGGGCCGCACGGTGGTCTAGTGGTTAGCATGTTGGCCGCACAGTCACAGTGGGCATTGGGCATCGATTCTCCCCCTGCGTGGGTTTTCTCCGGGTACTCCGGCTTCCTCCCACATTCCAAAAACATGCATGTTAGGTTAATTGGAGACTCTAAATTGTCCATAGGTATGAATGTGAGTGTGAATGGTTGTTTGTCTATATGTGCCCTACGATTGACTGGCGACCAGTCCGCTGGGATAGGCTCCAGCATGCCCCCACGACCCTAATGAGGAGAAGCGGCATAGAAAATGGATGGATGGCTAGTGATGCTGCACAGTGGCCTACTAGTTAGCATGTTGGCCTCAATTGGAAGTCTGTTTGGGCATCTCTGTGTGGAGTTTGCTTGCTTTCATCCAGATGCTCTAGATTCCTCCCGCATCCCAAAAACGTGCATGTTCGGTTAAATGTCCGTAGGTCTGAATGTGCGTGTGGATGGTTTGTTTGTCTATATGAGCTCTTTGATTGGCTGGTGACCAGAGTAACCCGCCTCTCACCTGAAGTCAGTTCCAATAGATTCCAGCTTACCCGCAACCCTAAGTAAGCCAAGCGGTGTAGAAAAGTGTATGGATGGGTAGTGATGCATTCAAGGACATCAAGGAATAGTTCAAATTAGCACTTTGTTCACTCGGAGCAGGCTAGCAGTTCATTATCAGGGTGTCATCCTAATGTTGGCTCCCTCATCTCGCTCCATCGCTAATCAGCTCTTCAAATAGCATGTTTCATTTACCATCAACACTTGGCTCATCTCTATTGAGTCATCTTTTGCAGTCGTGTCACACAATGGAGTTATTTACCGTCTCAAGTGCATCTTTCCTGTCCATTTATCTGCGTCTGTGTGGGAAGGAGCTACTGTAGGTGCTGATATACAGCGCTTATTGAATTACACTGATGGAACATCAATTACAGACCTTGGTGCCAGAGAAAAAGCCTTAACTAAGCTCCTCATATCACATTACAGCATGTGTGGCTCTGATGGCGGCCCTAAATAAAATCAAATATCGAGTGCTTTCGCTGCATTGTGCTCGTGATGGCTCTTAGTTGCTTCACCACAAATATAAACCATGATGGATTGTATTGCTACCAACTTTATCAT
Source organism: Dunckerocampus dactyliophorus (assembly GCF_027744805.1). Lineage (NCBI taxonomy): Eukaryota > Metazoa > Chordata > Actinopteri > Syngnathiformes > Syngnathidae > Dunckerocampus > Dunckerocampus dactyliophorus. Next base: position 7,922,417 of record NC_072821.1, on the reverse strand, counting down.
GCGCCGACAGTTTTGTGAGGAAGAGGGACCTTGTTATTGATAAAAGACACCACGAACATGCTAAATATAATAATAATGGAAATTGTCCATGTACTGTTTTGTGCTTAAACATGACATTCTTTCTCTTTAATCGGTTTTTAAAGGTCATGCAAATACAGTTATACATATGCTTGTTAGCTTAATTGGAGACTCTAAATTGTCCGTACTTATGGATGTGAGTGTGTTTGTCCATATGTGCCCTTCAACTGGCTGGCGACCCGTCCAGGGTGTATCCCGCCACTTGCCCAAAAGTCAGCTGGGATCGGCGCCAGCATACCCCCACGGCCCTAGTGAGGACAAGTGGCATAGAAAATGAATGAATGAATTAATGAATGAAAGAAGAGACTCACCTCGTAGGCATATGCTGCGACATCGCTCTGCATGCACGTGTGTTTGGTTTTTATTAACGGTTAACTTCTTTTTACACTTTTAAGAATGTTTCAAAAAGTGAGTAACTTTTAAAAAAATATGCTTTATTTATTCGCCAGTGTTTAACTTCTTTTTACACTTGTACAACTTTAAAAAATAACATGAATGCAACCCGCTCTCCTTACTTCCATGTACATACTGTAGGGGGAGTAGGTTTTTAAATGGTACTTTAATTTCATATGCAGTGGTTAAGGTCTTACACTTGTATGGCATTGAAGAATATGAATATGTTATGACTTATACAATGACTTCCTATGAGCTAACCAGAGGTTTACCAGCATTCTGGAACAGATTATGTATTGTACATGGTAAATATTATACATTGTTTCGGGTCTGCTTATCAGTAACTGCACTCCCGCTAATGCATCTCCGTTTCCTCAGTTCAAATGTCTGCAAGAATATCCCGCACAGATGTGATAGCCCGCATTAGAGTCAATGTCATTTTCTTGGGAGGAGGCTTTAACTAGACTGCATTAGATTAAGGTGCTTTTTATCTAAATGTCTACGCTGAATGGAGAGCTCTTTGAGAGGCTTGATTGTGCTTTGAGGGCGTGCCCGACTATAATTCAAACCGTGCACTGCGATGTTAACAACATGTTTGCTCTCCTCTAGGAATGTGGAAGCACAATAAATACTAGGCCCTGCGTGTGTGTGCAACAAGAGCACAATGACGCGCTACAGGAAATGATGCTATATAATATTTGATAATAGTGATGTATAATGAGGCCTGTTTACATAATGTTTACATGGGCATAGTGACTCACACTTCACTGTACTCACAGAGTGACGTGATGTACAGTATGCATGATGTATGCCATGACTGCACACACGTAAATGGGTTTAATGCAGTTACAACATATATACTACTCACAAAAAGCGTTGATATGGGTAAATGCTCGCCATGTTTTGAAATGTTGGTTGTCGCCGGTTATATCTGGCCGGCTAACACCGATATCGAACTTCACCGCATTTCATAAATGGTTAGATAGCGACCACATTAGCCTGTTAATTGTAAGTTGTATTTTAAGATAGCTCGCTAGCTAGCTCACGCGGCTACTGAAGAAGCATTACTGAAAACATTACTGAAGTGTACTGTGACGTCGGTGTTTTATATTTGCTCCCTAATTGCTCAGATAACGCAGTACATCGCCGTGAAGTCTGTGTGCTGCGAATTACAGCCGCCCTCGTCCACCAACATTTCTCATGGTGAGATATGTTTATTGTATTCTATACAGTGTGGATATTCAGGAAGTGAGCTGTAATAAAAGATGTAAACAACATGGCCGTATGTGGACAGCACACCACACCAAGTTTATTCAACTTTTGGAATCTAACGTTGTCCCATTTTTTTTTTTTTTTTTTTACCATTACTCTAGTACTCGATTACTACTCTATAGTTGTAGCCCATCAATCATGCGTATGTGTCATTCCTGCAGGAGGTGCTGAGCCAACTGAAGTCAGCCCTGTGCTACACCACACAGCACACCAGGACCATTCAAAAGCTGCAATCCCAGTATGGAAAGGTAAAATGCAACAAAACGAAAAGAATCTGAGCGAGAACATCAACGACAAGATGAGAGCGAGGCCGAAACAGGGAGGTTTTTAAACCTCAAACTAATGCTCGATAAGGTTTATACATTTGTTGACGTTCGTAATGTTTTTTTATTGTTATTTCTATTTCATGTGTATGTTTGATACATTTTGTATTTTTATAAACGTTGTTACAGTGCTGGTTGTAAGCCGTTATGTATTAGAGTTGTTTGTTTTGCAATAAATGCCACAATTTGTACAAATGTGTTCCTTTTATTTTAAATAAAGGTGTTCCGAGGTAGGCTATATAACAATAAAATAATGTATAAACGTATGCACCTTACTTTATGGTAGGAAACATTTATTAGGAGCAATTGAATTGTCTCATCTGCCTACAAGTGGCATAGGGTACTTAGTGACAATCAAGTGGTGTCCCGTTTCTTATTGGCTTCTTCCCCTTGGCCCTAGGTTTTAAGGGGTGGGGTGAGACGAAGGGGAAGGGCTAAGGGGTGGAACTGGGATTCAGCCTAAATATACAGTATACGTACGTAATCAAATTGCAAAAAATGGTTCCATAACTGAGCACCATAGCTATTTCAAACATTAGAAACTATCACGCTCTGCTTGACTTGTTAATTTTTTTTGTGTTGTTCTCCTTATTTCCTGTTTAATACTCTTATTTTGCTAGCGCTTCCTGTTTTGTGCTGTTTTCAGTCATTTTTACCTTTTTTTTGAGGAAGCTGGAAGCTGTCACAGTTTTCTCGCTAGATCTGGCGACACTCCGACCCACCTTGACGAGCAGCGGTGGGTGCTGTTGACAGGTCCGCCCCACCCGGAGACAGTCACAAGCCATGATGTGGAGCTCTACGCATTGAAATTGTAAATGAATCACGCATGCGCGGGATTGGATCTCGCCCTGTTTTACACAGTGAGATCTAAAACTGAAATGTTTCTTAATCTTGAGTAAGCCTGGATAAAAGAGGAGGGTATTTATTGTGTTTACATTTTATTGTTAGTCTATTGTTACTCTTTATTGGTAGAATGAAGTGGATTATCGTACAATTCTTAATGTAAATAATTGATAAGCCTACTGTATTGCCTGTACACTAAGTCCCCTACTAACGAACATCCGACGTGCGAACATTCGGAGATACGAACACAAGCCGACTAGTCTATATTAGTCTATACTAGTCTATATATGTGTTTTGCCTTATAAGTCCATATTTATACTGCTACTTGCTTGACTGGCAAACCCATATTTATGCTGCTACATGCTTGACCAGCAGAGGGCACTGTGACACTGCTAATGGCACCAACAGCGGTAGAACAAGAGGAGGAGGAGGAGGAGAGGAGAGAGAAAGCTACATTGTAGCTGTATGATACAACCTGGACAGAGCGTGTGATTAAAGTTATGAAGAGTTAATAGGCCTGCTTAATTCTACACCACCCACAGAACACTACCTCTTTTAGAAGAGTCTAACGACGACAACGATTTGTCCTTTTTTTTCAATAACTCTTTCTCCTCCACCACAACGACGTATGCTCGACCACTCCTCTTCAAAGGTAAGTAACATTTATCATTACGTATTATTATATCATTTTTATTATTGTTTTTTCATTAATTATCCTCATTTAATATTACTACTGCATCCAAACTCATATTTACATACAAACGCATATACTGTATATGTATACACGTACAGGAGAGTGTGCGGTCTTTGTTGTTTGCTGGTTCATTGTCGTTTGGTTGTGGGAGTCTTGTGATGGTATTCATTCCGCTGCTTCACCTCTCACTACTTCTGTGTAGTTTTTTTCCTCCCCACAGTGCTTCCCTTTTTGGCACTGTTGCTTTTTGTTAGTGTTTTGCCTGATTGCGCCTGGTTGTGGAGCAATTAAAGACCTTTTCTGCCTGCTCCATGCTCCTGTCTGTGCGTCCTGGGGTCACCACCATGCCTCGTGACAAGAAAGCACTGCCAGAGTGATGCCATGTAGTGGTGTAACCGATGTCTTCCTTCAGTTAATTTAATTTCACCAATAATTCATTTTTCATTTCTCACGTATTTGTTGTTATATGCACCTTTTTATGGGCAGTCTTTATTTTATTTGCATTCCTTTTTGTTGTGTGAACTTTGACATCGCTGTGATGTCACTTCCTGCCATTCTGGCGCCTTCTGGACTGCTGACGAGAGATATGCTAGCCTGGTGGCAACAATGGGCCTCATTCACGAACATCTTCTTAAAAGTCTTCTTAAGAAGTGTACTTAAGAAGGCGCGGGTTGGAAACTGCGCCACATTCACGACACGTTCTTAAGTAGGGATAATCGTTCGCACCGGTGTTCTTAGGTTGATGAATGCCAACTGCGATGCCCGTGCATGTGAGCCCTAATTTGCATAGGTCACCGCCTATTATTTCCTATATAAGGTAAAAAATGTGCCGTGCGCAACAGTCAGCTGGAGGCAGAGATGGCAACGCGCAAGGGCAAGACTGAGGAGCAGCTGGACAACAAACGAAAGAAAAACTTCAATTCTACTGAAATAGAGGTGCTTTTACAAGGAGTGAGCGAACACAAGACCACCTTATTTTCACGTGTATCCACCGGTCATCAGGCCACCCAAAAAGAGTCGGCATGGAGCACCATTGCAGGAAACATAAATGCCGTTTCCACGGAGAAACGCACCACCGCAGAGGTTAAAAAGAAGTGTTTTGACTTAAAATAGACTAAAAAAAAAGATTGGACTGCACCGGAGGGATCTGGAGGAAACGGGAGGTGGGCCATCAATCAGAAACCAAACCATTTCGGACACTCTAGAAAATATTTACACAATCATGATGGAAAAATAAAGTCAAAATACATAGTTTGTTTGTGACAATTTATTTTTTCTGTGGTTACATTTGATTAGATGCTGCCTAATTAATACAGCAGCCCCGTGCTCTGGCTCAAGACGTGTCTGGGGGCGCATGTCGTTACCTGGAGGTGCTCCGTGCGCAATAGGCACACCACGTTTCATTGCGATGTTATTCTGATGATCCTGCACACCTGCAAGAACAGAGGGGGAAGCCTGAAGCCTGAAGCGGGACATCAAATATTGGTGGCTTTCAGCAAATAAATCTAATGGTCCCTATACATTCTCTCTCTGCGCAGCGCACGTCCAGCCAGCCTTTTTTTTGATGAATTAGGATTTGAATATATATTTATCGATGGAGTATATTTTAGTTGTTTTTATGATACATAATTGTTGGGATATTTTATTTGCACTACATTTTTTGGGATCAGGTTGCAAAATCCATCATGAGGGCGATTGCGCATTGAAAGTGCAAGCTTTGCTTGTGCGTAAGAGTCCTCCTGAGCGTTCGTAGAATTTGTTCTTAGATCTAAGAACTGTGAGTTAAGAACACGTTTCGTGAATGCCAAAAATCTTCGTAAGAAGGCTTTAAGAACACATTTGTGCGTAAGAACGTTTCTTGAATGAGGCCCAGTGTTTTAATGTGTTAATATGAACATAAGAGACATTACATGCCAGTGTGCGCTCTCTGTATTATGTACAGCATTTGAAGACAATTCACGGAAGTTATTGCTGTTAATTAAGCTAGTTTGGGGGAGTTCTTTTTTCATGTGGTTTTCATTTTTTAGGAGACGTGTGTATGAAGCTTATTCAGGTTGCTGCCGATTTTATATGTTGTGCACAGGTATGTAGGATCCCTCTTTTTGTACATTTTGTTTAAAATGCTTCAGTCGCCTTCTGGAGTGCTGAGGAGAGGAGACGTGTGCATGAAGCTTATTCAGGTTGCTGTACATTTTATATGTTGTCCACAGACAATAAACGCCCCCTCTGGCTGGCAAGAGAACTGCAGCTGTCTCGTCACTCACAAACGTCAAAGAACACAACGCAGATAAATTCTGAGCCAGTGTCAGCACAGACCGGCTAAAGTGGTACAACACTAATAATAATATTAAATATACTGTCAAATGAACACCTCTAACATATTAGCTTTGTCATGGCACAATTATTGTTACAGCTCTCTAGATCGAATTAGTAGGTGTCCTAAATGAACACCTTTGGCTATGGCAATGGGCTGAAAGTGTGCCGTCTTGTGGCCATGCCAGGAACTGCGCCACAAGAGGACCTGAAAGGAGAAGACTTCACACACGGCTTTACAAAACCGATCTACGGTTCATGATCATTGTGAAGAACTTTATTTGGGGCTGTTGCTTCCATTTGGAGGTGGTCTCCTATGGTGATCATGGAGCAGCAGAGAAGACTTACACAGGGTCTCTTTTGCAGACAACCTGTTCACTACAGAGGACTGTAAGCCTCTGTCCTCCCCTCCTCTTCATCCCCCTCTCTCTCTTTCTCTCTCTCTCTGCTCTCAGACAGGGGCGGTCGTTCTCAGTCTGCGCACATCTTCCACTTGGCCAGCATCACTTGGAGTCCACAGACACGGCTCTGATTGAGCCTCCTCATCGTCCTCCGTCCTCACTCAGGAGCCGAGGTTGCAGCGCTCCACCCACGCCTTGCAAGAGTTACTCCGTCATGCACACAACAATTGGACGACTGTGTGTCACACCGCACAGCTCCACTTTTGCAAAGGAGAAGTGATTATATTTTTAAAACATTATCCTGAGGGAGGTTGCAAGGAGCCTGGTGTAAAAAGTTGAACACGTCAAGGAGATCTTTGACGGCACTGGGAAGTCGTTTAAGTGATTTCTTTTGCGGATTTATAACTTTTTTTTTTTTTTTTTTGCTGTGGAGCTTGCCGTGAGGTGGCGGTGGTGGTGGTGGTGCAGCGGTGGAATCCTCTGAGCGTAGCCGGGAGGAGAGCGCTCTGCGCCGGGGAACAGGCTGACCCACAGGACCGCACCTACGGAGGCAAGGTAGATTGACTAACTGGACACACTTTATGTATTTCCCCCCCTGTTTATCGTATATGATCTATATTTGCGATGTAAATGCACTTCCGCGTGCACGTTTCATCATTATATTTAATTGACCCGATTTTATAAACGGACGCAATATTAAATAATTAATCGGCGTCATGCAGCGCATTTTGATAAGTTATATCAGAAACTCACACATTTCATCGGAACTTTGATTAGGTTGTGCAATGCAACTTTTGAGTCATTACTCAAAAAAAGTTAACAAATAATCCCCACATTTCTAATGAAGGAACCATTTTTTCCACTCGATAGCAGTTTCAAAGTAACTAACAAGACATGGAAACAGGGGTCGCTTGCACCACGCAAGTAATACAAGAGATGCAGCAAAAACATGTGCTTTAATAACGATACAGCTTAGTTTGAGAAATACCGTAAATGTATACTCGTAGTTTACAGTATTAGAAAGATGCATTCAAATCTAACCTGCTAACATACATGTAAGATATGCCATAAGATAATGGAAATATGTCCTATAACGTGTATGATTGCAGATGTAGTTTGCATGTGGTGTAGAAGTGTGCTGCATACTGAGTGGTGCTGTCTTGTAGATGGTCAAAATATTAGAAACATAGAAAACTGGCTTCACAGTGACACGCATTCTTTACAAAGATAACGTGCATACAGTATGTGAAATAGCTCTAGTTTGCCTGTGTTGTAGAAGTGTACCGCATCCTGGTGAGTGGTGTCTCAAAATATTAGAAACAGCTGTCAGTATGCAAACGACCACAGTAACCATATTGTTGCATGAAGCCAGTCATTATTCTGTGATACAGCTCTTATTAGATGCTGCGAGTATATTTAATGTTGTGGCCGTTGAGGACGTTATTGGGTTTTGGGTCAAGTGCACGACCCCGACATGTTATATAGCACATCCTTCCGGCCCGATCCACCTGTCTTCAGCACCTCATTACAACGTGGAGAGGACTGTCACGCTAACATGCTCGCCAAGACAACCCGTGTCCATCTCTGATGCCCTACCAGCCCTTGCTTGTAAGCTTTCTATAATCCACCATTTGTGATTGAATTACCCGCCCTTTAAATTGAATGAAATGTTGTGGTACCGTGCAGCGTTGGAGCTTATTCTGGAATATTATTTTCATGTCTGAAAGGGAAAGAAGAAAGGGGGAAAAAAACCCACAATTGGCCCGAAAGGTTTACAGTACCAATTCTTTCTTTTTTTATTTGGACATGAAGCACTCAGAAGTGACAGCCGGATGTTGTCATCTGTCTTGTACAGGTTATGACGGAGCGCAGCTGAACATGGAGCTTTTCTGGATTTTGTTGTTTTCTAGCATCTATCCGTTTGCTCGCTGCCAAGGGGTTTACGGTAAGAATGACACTTTTTTTTTCATTTATCATTCTTCAGTACATCAGTGCATCAGTTTGGGCTGACTGAGCTTCAAATGCTTGAGGAAGTTGTTGTTTATCACTTTAAGCAAAGCTTTTGTTAGATGCTGTGATGATTGCTTCTTGGGGATCAGCAGTGTAGCAACACATTTCAGGAAAACGTGTACAGTGGAACCGTTAATTAGTCACAGGATTCTGGTCAATCTCCTCCCCTCCATAGGAAGCACTGTGGAAATAGAAATAATTCGTTCCAGAGTCCAACCGTGGCCCTCATGAGACCTTTTTAACATTCTCAACAGTCGTGCAAGTTAATCACGGTTCATGTTAGAACATACGTTTGATGACCGAGACTAAACGTGGTCATAAGTGTAAAAGAAAGTTATGGTAAAATCAATAAAGAAGTTTAAAAGCTTTAGTTATGTTTTTCTTAAGCAACGTTTGGACGTTAACGGTTGTGCATGCGTAAAAGTAAGTTAACCACGGTACACACGAGAATACAACATGAATGAGACGGAGGCTAAATGTTGTCACGAGTGGAAAAAGAAGTTAACCATGGTAAAAGGAATAAAACAGTTGGAAGTTATTTGTTTTTCTTAAGTCTTATTTTGAGGTGAATAGCAATGCAAGTGTAAACATAAGTTAACCGGGATTCATATTAGCACATAACTTAGTTAGCCACGCTAAAAGCAATGAAACAGTTTAAAATGGATATTTTTGTTTTTCTTACGTACTGCTAAGACATTTTAACAGTGTGCAAGTGTAAAAATAAGTTTACCATGGTTCATATTTTGTTGTCACAAGTATAAAGTAAAGATAAGTTCATCTCGGTAAAAGCAATAATACAGTATTAAAAAAACATTATTTTTGTCATATTTTCAAAATAACAGCAATGCAAGTACAAAAATAAGTTCAACACTTTTAATATCCATGCATTTTCTATGCCGCTTAGCCTAGTTAGGGTCGCGGGTGTATGCTGGAGCCTATCCCAGCTTGAAAATATAAAAACGCAGAAATCTTTTTTTTTTTTCTTGGTTTGTACACTTTGACATTAACAGTTGTGCAAATACACAATAAGTTAACCCTGGTTCATGTTCAAATGTGCATACTAGATAACACATGACTTAAATGCCCAAATGTTATCATCGTGTAAATGTCATTCAGTTTTAGAAGTGCTGTCCGTCCTTGGCTCCCAATTACACCTTTTTTTTTAATCACCCAAAAAACACCACCACTGGCTGAAATATGTCACTAATAGTGTTTTCACAGATGAGATTGTACAAAAAAAGACTATATTCTTCACAATTACGGGTTAAACTGAATGAAATTTGTTATTCGGCCTGATAAGGGGGAGTGGCCTTAATGGCTGTCACTCACTCGCATGCCCGTTGTGCCGTGCGCATGTGCACAAACACACGGTTTCAGAGACACTATCGAGAATTAGCAGTTGCGGTCCCTAACCATGACAGACAGCAGCGCTCACCTCCAATGTGTGACCTTGGGGGTGTTTGACTTTAAAGGTTCCACTGTATCATTAAACCTGCATTGTAATGTTACTTTTATTGTGTTTTATTACATGTAAATGTACACAAACCAGAATACTGCATAGCGTGACAGTTAATGCTCTTTAGACTTCCTTGGTGGCTATTTTATACATTTTCTAATGTACTGGTGATTGGTGGGTATGGTTTTATTTTGGAGACTGAGCTATGTGGCTGTGTGCTTCTCCACTGCTTCATGGTGGCTTTCAACAACAAGTAATGTCGTTTTTACTTGAATAGTACACATGATGAGAGCAAGGCGTCGTTGGAAAATTAGATGGGAATCCAAGGCGATTCTTTTGTACCCATGATGCTCGACTTCTAGACGTATTTCAGGTAACTGTAACTTGGAGTTAAAAAAATGATCACTACAGTATGCATTGACATGGACTCAGTACGTAGTGGTGTACTACATAGGCTGACTTTTAGGCTCCGTCACCCTGGGTCCTCCGGACGGGAACGGCTCGGATGTTTGAAGCGATGTGTCAGCCGTGGCGAACACGATCTGTTTAGTCACAGCGTTGTCATGATCCATGGCGGCGAAGCGCTGACAATCTGTTGTTGACTGAAGCGATGAAGACGAAGAAGAAGCCGTCAACTTACTTCACTGGTCTTGGACTGCTGCCCATTAGCAGTAAGAGTATAAAATAGGACATTCTTCAAGTCTGGAGTTATCGCTCTTATGCAACCTTTGAACATCAGTTGATGTGTTGTGATTGGTACAAAACATGTACTGCTATGACCTTCTCACCTTTTGTATCAATCAGAATAAATAGGAATCTTGCTCTGACCTGAATCTGTTGACCTCAGCTATCTGTTGTGGCATCCCAAATGAATATGGTTCTAGCTATGATGTAATACCTTAATCACACTTGAAAGAATCTAATAGTTTACTTGGGAATATACCATACCTTTTTCTCTTATGCAAAATGAATTGATTGCTTTGCCATAGTGCAATAACGCCGACAAGCTTTAAAAAGACAAATATTGGATGTAACCATCATACTTCTCTCCGTGCTGGCCAGGCACTGTTCACATGATTGCGTAACCCTTATTGTGGAAGTACAATTTAAGTATGCTTGGAAATCCATGAAAATACACTCAAACCATGTGAATTCCACATAAATTACGTGGTGTCTTTGACCGCAACCCTCAGATATGTGTCATATTGTTTAGCTTATCATAACAAAAGTCAAAAATTTTTGGCTAAATTAAGCATTTCCAAGCATAAAAACGGCTACATGAACTAAAATGCAAATACGACACATACAAGTATGTAGTATTCTACACACATTCTGGTCACTAGATGTCAGTAATGTTACTGATGTTACTGTCATGTTCGGTGAGACACACAAACACCAGACTTGATGGCCGGAACAACAGGCTTTTATTGCAGGTTTGAATTACGGCGTTCCCTCGCTACATTGCGGTTCACCTTTCGCGGATTCGCTGTTTCGTGGAATTTTTTTGTGTTTTACAGCGTATAAACGTGCATTGTGTTCTGTGTCCTGATTGGCTAAGGGCCTGTATACCATTGTCAATCAGTCTTCTCCTTGCCTTCTTGTGCGGTACAGAATGCGATCGGCTTGCCAAATTTACATAAATGTTCGATCGCGAGCGGTGTGACTCTGAAGTGCTGTATGTTTGCGAGTTTTATCTGCACCGTCAAAGGCAGAGGAGGATGCTAACCATCGCACAGAAAGTTGGACTTCTGGAGATGCTGAAGGGAGGTAGAAGTTGCGGCTGTAGGGCGCCATTACGGAATAAATTAATCTTTGGTTCGAGGAGGATGAGGAGGAAAATACGACGACATGAGCAATATGTTCTAAAAGGATACAAAAACGCTAGAGTACAGCGGAACGGCGCCAGGACGGAAAGGCACGGTCAGAAGAGTGAAATACACGAGTCACTTAATAATTTCTTGTATCGAACCTTGTAGGTTGATCATTAAAATTCAAACGAAGGTTGGAACTTTTTTGAGAGCGTTTAAACAAGAGAGAAATGTGGGAAAATGTTAAAGCCTGTCTGAGAAAAGTGTATCAAGTGTCTGGTGAGGGGTTTTACAGCCTTAAAACATATAATCATTGTAAAGAAAGCCCGCTACTGAGCTCCCCTAGGAAACAGCAACACACACGAGAATGAGTCTTATTTATGCCTTAAATGACTTATTTACGCTTATGTTTCCTATATTGGGTAATAGGAGCGTAAAGAGGACTAAAGGGGTGTTATTTCATGCCTAGCAGACTATAATAATGTGAAAGAATGTATTTAGATGGTCAAACGGGTTCTCCATGGCTTTTACGACGAAAATATTCCATGCATAAATAAATCCTACTTCGCGGAAATCCTCTTATCAGTCGGGTCTAGAACCGTTGACCGAGAAACGAGGGATTTCTGTTTAATCGTGTCTTGTCATTTGTCTTGCTGTTAATAAAATAGTAAAAACGGGCATGTATATGGTGATGAATCATGATTCATTCATTTGAAAACTGATTAATCTGATAAAAAAAAAGAATGTTTCCTCTTTTTGTGACAGTCCCACGAGTACAGAAAAGCTTGACAAATGTCGGTTGGGAATGAAGCCGCAATTCGAAGCTAAACCGTGGCTGTAACAAGAGCTGTCAAAGACGACGGTACTTGCAAAGCAAAGTATTTTTCAGGTGCTTGCATTGCAAGCAGGCCCGTAATCCTTTCTTTCCACATTCACTATTTTTGTCCTGGTTAAAATTGCATTCTGACGGAAGCAGTGTCACTTTTGGGTGGTGGCAAAGTGTGTGTGAGTGTATTGTGGCCTCATGAACTGTATGACACACACACACACACACACACACACAGTGGGTCTAATCCTGCCTTGATTGTGTTTCTGTGGCCTTTTGAGTCGCTGACTGGGATGAATCACAACCAAGCCAGCATTGTGGGAACAACACTGGGCCGCGTTCACAGGCCTCCTCTGGCTCCCCGGCGGCTTGCGTGATAGCGGCGCCCCGCCTGCGCGAAACTGCGACACGCCTCGTATTGGAAAGGCATTAAGTGTGTGAGGAGGAAGATGTCTTTTCACCAGGCGGCACAATCACAAATCACGAGGAGAGGAGAGTAGCCAAACAATTTGGCACGCGACTGTTTTTTATTTTATTTTTTTTCCTCACGTTGTAATTGTTTCACACTTGCTGCGGCGGACAGATGCGACTGCATGTCCGTTGGGAGGAGAAGTGCGTATGCATGCCTGATTGATGTGAGTGCGTTCTATGGTTGTGAGCTTCATTTACTGCCTTCTTCTCTGGGGGGTCTCTGTCAGCCTCTGTTTGTGTGTGTGTGTGTGTGTGTGTGTGTGTGTGTACAGATGTTAAATGCTGGTGTGTGTGTGCAACAGTTTACTAACTCAGCAGGGAGCGTAGGATCACGGTGTATTTTGTCTTGCAATGGTGTCATATTGAGTCTGCCACATATCAGTCAATCACATTGACATTGATCACACCTGTGCAACATATTTGATATCAGTACATACAGAATACAATGGAACCTCGGTTTTCGTCATTTATCCATTCCAAAATGTCAGACAACAGAGATGTACCAAAACCGAATACATTTTTCCCATAAGAAATAAAGTAAATCCAATTAATCTGTTCCAGACAACCAAAAATATTAACAAAATGCACAGTAATTATAGTTTTACATGCAGAAAACAGCGCAAAATACACAAAAATTACCAAATAGATGGAACTTCAACCTGTGTTAGTTAAGGAACCTTACATTATCCTATTGTAACAGACGCTACCTAACTTGTTTTTGCAGCTGTCATAAAAAAAAACATTCCTCTAACATCTAATGAAATATGCCGTGCTTAAAAAGAGGAAGGAAGGAGACAGATACGGAGTTGTTCATCGTTTTGTGTACATTCCACGAACAAATAAAGCACCCTGTCTATAGTGTCTCAACTCTAAAATAATCACTCTTGACTGTTACGCACACTATTTGGCAGAGTGTATGAAAACAGATACATTTGTGGCAATAATTTTTGATGAAAACCGGGGCAGAAGAAAACCAAGGTTCCACTGCATAAAATATTTGTCGTCAGTGCCACACACTATGTAAAAATGGTCATCGTTTTCATTAGCAGAGGAAGGAACCTTGTCATTTTGGAAACAAGATGGCCAAGGTAGTTAAAGTCCTGTTTATTTTGAATCACAGATGCCTAGAGTTCAAATACAATATTAGCTACTATAACTTATTTTCAAACCCTAAGATTCCCAATCACTTTGACGGATATTTAACAGTAGATGCTATGCTAGCTGGTGTCAAAGGTAATACAAACACATGTCCCCTTTCTGTCCCTTGATTGTGAACCGCTGTTCCTCAAATTCAGAGATCATTGTTGTTCAAAGTCGGAGGAATAACACGAATATAAGACGACCTTGAAGAAAAGCTATGATCTTTGTTTGCCACCTGTTGGATTTGCATTTAGAAATCTCTAGACCCCCAATATAAAATGGCATATGTTTTTTCTACGAAGAAAAACACAGTCTTATATCCTCATCAAGACATCATATTGATTTTCAGAGTAGTCACAATCAAAATGGCTGAGGTATCTTGGGGTCACTGCCATTCAGTTATACCCACACTCTTGTCATCTTTGCTCAAGAATGCGATTCGTCTTCTTATTGCTCCTACGCTTCCTTGCCTCCGTATTTCCACATTTATTATACATTTTGCACCGTCCATTTAATCTGGATAGAACATAATCCTGGGCATTACACGCGTGAAGTGACACTCACAAGTGCTAACTCTCAACTTACTGAAGGATTAGAGGAGGTTCGCTAAACTTCAAGACTCTCTCTCGCAGGAAGTGACTCTTCAACAGCGCCGACAACACATTTCATAAGGAGAACAAGTCATTGATAGGTCGTTGTGATGCTTGCAATCATGACCTTGGAAGGCATTTGTTAGGATGCACAACCAACTTTCAAGTAGCATCTTAGTGTGCAGCTTTACTCCTTAGCTCCTCCTGTAAAATTCAGTGACCTAAAAAGACTTCTAGACTTTCTAGGGTTTTTTTTTTTTTCCTAGCCATGCCACTGGCTCCCCTGCGACGTTAACTCTTCACATCCCCAACATCAGCACTTTTTTTGGTGCCTTCTCTTTTCATGTCCATCGCCGCTGAGTTTGTTTGGGATGCTGAATATTGCCCTTTTCTAATAAGCATCCATAATTTATCCATGGCTCTGAGGCAGAAGAGGAATGAAGGAAGGAAGGAAGAAAGGAAGAAAGGGGAGAAGGCAGCATAAGGCTTTAGATGATGCTAATCTTTTACCACCCGCAATATAACACTTTGTAGCCTTTTCTTTTTCACACAAACACACACACATTCTTCTTCAAATTGCATCCTCTACCTGAATGTCATCTACATTGTCAAGTGACATTTCCTTCTGTGTGTTTCCAAAAGAAATTCGACCAAAATCAGCCTCTCCAAATGAAAGAGAGAGACTGATTGAAAAGTCGAGACGGATAAACTTTGAAGAATTTACACCATATTGCATTGTCAATGACACGTTTTATGTTGCTGACAGTCTCGTTTCTCGTAGAAAGACATGCTCAATTTTTTTATTAAGCCGTGATTTTAGCAAGTGCTGGGCATACACGGGCATCAAACTGGGGGGGAAAATCAAAGTAAACAACATAGCGGCTCACATTGTGCGTTAGGGATATTGCCGGCCCATGAAAGGCTCGTAGGTCGGCGACACTTGCATCAAAGTATTGTTGACTCAACCTGGAAGATCACCGTCGGGCTGTTGATTAAGGCACAGTGAGTTTTGTGCCCAGTTTCAGGTATCACCATAGCCTCGTTGAATATGGTCTTACAACAATTTACCATACTGATGACAATCAGAGACAAAAATCAATGAAATCTATATTTATTTGTTAGCTGCTGGACAGTTGTTTGATGACTAAAATAAACCGAACAAGCTGTTCAAGGTCAAGCCTTCTTTGTTGTCATGGATACAGATATAAATAGTGTAAAAACAAAAGATGAATAATAGACCAGAGGAATGATGATGATTTTCTTTTTAAGAATTAATTACTTTGTTCATCAGTTAAGGATGGGAGGTTGTCTGCCTGCACATTAAACACACCCTTAATTAGTCTCCGTCCCGCCCTCATTGTGCCCTGTCCTCACTCATTTCAGTCAGCCCCATCCTCTTTAAAATGTTCACATTTGGCGCTTCGATAAAGTAGCTGTTTATGTTAGCAGCATGCGGTGTCTTACTGCTTACATTTTGCTGCTTGCTCAGCACATTCTTTCTCAGTGTCATCCTTCTGTTATTCCTTTCCTTTGCTCTTCCTCCCTTTTCTTCCTCCCCGTATGTCTGAGCTGGTATTAAAGGTGGAAAACGTTTCTATTAACCTGCAGGTCAGCAGTAGAGCCAGAGGACTATGGCCAAAGTGATATGTTGACCATGGTTTACACTAGCCTTGCCACCTGGGGTTAAAGGATAACAGCGTTTAGATGACGTCTCTGGAGGTCTGATTTATCACCTCGTCTGCCGTGCACTTATGCTTGGAGCACTGAAGTGGGGACCAGGTAGCAGATGATGGTGGGCAGTTGGCTTGCGAGGGACAGACATAATAGTGCATGTTATTACAACGTATAGTTTATATGGCACTTCTGTGTGCAATCTTTGTCTTACATTAAAGTGACTGCTTAGATTGGATGATACAAATGGGTGTTTGGCATCTGGATTGTTTTTTGTGAGCATATTCTCTTTATGTGTCTGTTATCGTACTCGAGACATCTTTCTTCGGTGGTTAATATTTATGACAAATTCTGTTCAAAGGGTTAGGGAGCTGATGAAACTTCAGTATGCCAGTTCTCCACTAGGGTAGAGCAACTACGCTGTAATGTTGCAATGGATCAAGAAAAAATCCAGAAGAAGTAGGGTATGTTGTGGTTGGCTGCGACCTTACATTTGTAATTCCAGTGGAACCTTAAAAGTCAAACACATTCCAAGATGCTGGTGAACCTCCGAGATTTGTTCAGATTTGAAAACTCTTTTACCATAGGAAATAATGGAAATTTAAATAATTTCCAGAGTCAAACTATAACCCACCCATCCATCCATTTTCTGTACCGCTTGGTTTGGTTTGGTTTAGTTTATTTGAACATGAAGGTTACAATGGAATACATCTCATGAATCCTTTTTTTCACAGTTCCACATGTCCAAAAGGAGTAGGAAGAAGCAAAGCTTATTTTAATCCTACCCCCCCCCCCAAAAAAAAATATACATATACATTCATAATAATAATAATTCAATACCAAGGACATATTTGTTTTTATAAACCCAAACATCTTATCCCAAAGACGCATTTATACGTCTTTTTCCATTTTTTTGCGAAAATGTGGTGATGACGCAACTGCACGCTAATCGATGTCACTGCAGTTTTAAGCCATGAAAACGGCCACAAGGTGGCAGAAGTGCATTTGATAAGAGCTCGGCATGGATCATTTGCATGTATTAAAACACTCGGCAACAAGGAGGAAGTGGAAGAACATGAAGGAGTGTAGCGTGACGAAGGTTACGCATTGCAGGGAAATTTGAACGCATGCACACACGCGTGCGTGCACACACATGCACACACATGCACACACACACACAGTTTAGTTCAAATCTGAAAATTGTAAATAGTTCATGGTGTTATATTTGTAAATAAAATGGTATTGTGATGTAAAACAACCCTTTCTTGTGTTGTTTTACAGTTGTTTAGATATTTGAGCTGTCACAAAAGCAAAACAAAAATGTGTCAAAGTGGAAGTTGAAATGTAACTTCACAAAAAGCTTTTTTTTCCCGCCCCTTCTTGTTGGGTACTGATATTTTCCAGAAATTTATGATGTCCTACTGCTAATTACTAAAGAACAGAAAAAGGTTGAAACATTTTTTTTCTGATGAAAGAGTAATATTTCTTTTGGTAGGTTCCATGTTTATAAAGCCGCAGAAAAAAATATCCTGTGTGCCTTCAAAAATCAGTCAAATCGTCTAAAATGGCCGCTACTGAGGGGGTTGTCTTTTGAAAAATGGCTGGGATTGAATGAGTTAATGACCAAATGTACTTTCAAACTGAGCCACGGTGCTAGCAAAGTAGCTATTGCTACAATTTGAGCGCAAGTTGATTAGTCATGCCTGGAGAGTCAGGCGCAAGGATGATATCATGAAAAGGCGACTGTAAAAACTAGAAACGAGTCAAGAGTTTTCAGCTGTCAAAGAGTGACTCTAAACACCTTTCGTCACTCATACTTACAGAAGACCTTACTCAGGTATTCCATGTGCCGTAAGCTGGGCTCGATGAAGTTTTTAAGCAGATGTTTTTTTCAAGACGTATTTAGACATTACTCATGCTCAGTCACGTGCGGTGAGGCCTCCCGGACGCCCCCCTGTTGAGTTGTTCCGGGCATGCCCAGCCAGGAGAAGGCCCGTGGCAGACCGAGGACATGCTGGAGGGATTAAGTCTCACTGCCCCTGCTGGCCTGGGAACGCCTTGGTGTCCTACCGGTGGAACTGAAAGGGGTGGCTGGAGACTGGGAAGTCTGGACTTCCCTATTGAGACTGGTGCCTGTGTGACCCGGACCCGGATAAGCAGGAGAAAATGGTTGGATGGATGGATGGATAGATGGATTGAAACAGTGCAACTGTATATTATTGGTGACCTGATGACAAACAGAAACGGGCAGACGCCATAATCCAACTCAGTGCACTCACTGTGTGCACTCAGACAGTAGGCTGGGCTTGAACGCTAAGCCGAGGGGAGACACTCTGCCTCATCTTTGGTTTCTGCCCTCTATTTGATTCGGGAATGTGCGAATTCAGTGATTTTTACTTAAAACAATTAGAATCATTCCGAAAATACACGTATAATGCAGTTGAATGCACAAATATGAACATGTATTTTATTGTTTATTTTTCATTATATTCCTCCCCTCACCGCATGTCACTGCTCACGCTGTTGTGTCTACCGTTCATGGTCAAAGAAATTTGAATTGGCCGTCGTCTGCTGTAAATATTAAGACTGAGGCAGACATAATCGTTAAACGGCGCAGTGGGACGGAAGAAACGGCAGACAGCTGCAGTAAGGGCAGGGTGGATGTTGCCAGGGTGGCGGTTTTATCGGAATATGACAACGTGTCATGAAAAGAGCAAAGAACACTACTTTTTTTATGGGAAAGTTTTTGCTCTTCTCCTGCTTGTCATAACATTGCACTCTGAACTTTTGGTGAAGTTGAACTCAACTGTTAACGATATGAATAAATGTAAGTATGCGCTAATACTAACTTCACTTTTCCGGAACAGCTGCTGGCTAACAATGTTGATGACTTTCAAGCAAACATCCTCGCTTTGGAACTCTTCTATTAAGTTGATATCCACGGCATTGAGAATGTCTGTGAATAAATATGTCAGACTTATTGAAATGCACGTTATTGAGTTAGGCTGGAAGAAATTTAATAAGGAGATGAGGACTTTGAGGATTATTAACATCATATCTATTCATTCTTCTTTTTGTCATCTTGGTAGTTCATCTCTTGCTCTCCGATGATGATGATGATGATGATGGTGTTCCTGAGCATGCGTGACGGGAGGCGAGAGTTCAAGCAAATGCATAGCCCCGCCGCATTTACCTTTTGCTGAACTCTTATTATCGCTGTCTCACCTCGCTCTTGTCTGCCTGCTCAGAGATGTTAGTCAGCAGCATCCAAACACAAACACACACACACACACACACACACACACACACACACACACACCATTTCGGGAGTAGGTGGTCAGGAAACAGACAAGTAGCTCTTACGGGCTCAGCTTCGAGAGCTTTGTATTTGCTTGCCTCATTGTGCATCATTTAGGGACACAAACACCGCCTTGCAATGAGGACGCTGTTATAAATGGCTTATAAATGACTTAATTAGTTTAAGGTGCTGTAAGTCATCAGACCGCTTTAACCCGATAGGCCAAATAATAAGCTCATATGTTAATCATGAAGACTCTTAAGACTTTTTTGGATTGTATCCATGACGGCTGCAAAGAATCATGGGCTACAGTGTGCCTGTTGTGCGTCGTCGTTGGCGTGCATGAAGTTGACAGGCAGGCAACATTTGGCCTGTGACTTATTCATGAAGATGACAGGATGCTTGTGAACAGCGGTGAGAACACAACTCACATCAGAGCGCCCGCCTCCTTCTGCACTTGTCACTCTTGCTCTTCTTCACTTTCTTCACGTTCAAGCTCCTCTGCTTTGTCGTCTTCACCTTAGTTTGATGTCACCATTCTGTGCCAACTTTGGACAGTAAATGATCCCTCCCTTGCCAGGGTTCAGACTAATTGGACTGTGGACTGACAGTCAGTTTCATGGTCGGGTGTGGCCCCCTCCTTCCTTATTTCATGACGAATTAAGCACATTAAAGTCTGCTGTTGAGGCCAAGTTTTTAATTTGGATGTGGTGGCTGTCATGATGCTGGCGTGAGGGCAGGTTAAACATTTAGACCAGGAGCGTCCAAACTTTTTCCACCGAGGGCAACATACTGAAAGATGAAAGGTGCAAGGGCCGCTTTGATGTTTTGGATATCAATACGGGTAGATATACTAAGACGTTATATGTAGTTCAAGAAAAAAAACTGCATATCAGCTTTGTGATATACTTGTAGGTGAAAAGGGCATTAAACAGTAAATATGAGCTTCGGTCTTTTGCTCTTTTCCCCCCCATTTTTGCTGTTTTAAAAAGTTTTTTTTCAAATCATCGTAAATTTTCATCTCATTTTATGACTGATGATATTTTGACTTTATCCCCATAATATAATAACTTTCATAATAGATTTTATGAATTAAAAAAAACTTACCGTAAAGCACCGTGTATAAACCGCACCCGTGTAATAACCGCACCCCCATTTTCAGGCTCATGGCGGGGAAGAAAAAGTTTCAGTTCATAAATGCTTGCCAACTCTTTCATCTCAAATCAACATGCGTAAAGGTACGAAGCAATTTCAAAAAGAAAAATAAAGAAGAAACCTGAACGTCGGCATCTAGATCTTTGATGTTATGGCGAAGCACAGATTATTATTAATAATAATAATAATAATAATAATAATAATAATAATAAAAAATTCAAATAAAGAATTTGCAATTTTCAGAGATGTTTTGATATCTTATCTTTCACTGCTTCTCTTTTTCTCTATTATTTTATTGCATTGCTTCAGTGTGGATTTCAATAAACTCCAACGTTGTATTGTATTTTTGCAATGTCTTCATGGAAGCTTAGGTTAGCTTCAGTGTATATAGAGTTCGTTTCACTGTGTGAAAATACAGACAGCCGTCAGATAAGTTAGTTGCATACACTAGCATTTTCAGCAACTGTACAGCAGAGGGCGCTAAAGTCAAAGCAACTGTCTGACCCACAGACGGCTATTCTAAAATGGGCTTCTCGTCAATTTCTGCGTCATCGTGTATAAACCGCACCCCGATTTTTTTGCTTCTTACCAGTGGAAAAAAGTGCGGTTTATACACGGTGCTTTACGGTAAACAACAACTGTTTGTGTGTCTCAGTAATATTTCAACCCTATGCTACTAAAATGACATCATTTTCCTCACAATATTAAGAGTTTATTCTCGTAAAATTTTGCTCAGAATGAGTTTTTTTTTCTTATTTTAACTTATTCAATTCTTTTTAAATTACAGCTGTTGATTTTTCAACTATTTCAGCTTTCTTCTTCTTTTTCATTTTTGTTGGGTTCCTTTTTTAGTTTTCTTGTTAAATTATATTTTTAGAATGTGCCGCATATGTGTTGTGATGTGATCAATGTAATGTAAATCATAAAAGTTGTCTTCTGCTGTTGAAATACTTCTGGAAGTATAGCAACTAAGGAGTACACATTTAGAAAAATTGATTTTTGGGGCACTTTTTTTATTTTCTTTGTTTTTTTTTTGCAAAGAGATCTAAAGTAACTGGTTTGTACAGTACTACGTATTGGCACCTTTTATTTTACCAGCTGTAGTAGTACCTAAAGGGTGTACTTGTACACAATGCGGTGACTTTGGGAATGAAGCGTTACATTTTAATGACATAGATAATACTGATAATTCTCATGTGCGTGCAAGTCATAATATTTTGCATTTCAGAGAAATTTCAATGAAAGAAGCACATGAGACAATCAGAGTACTGCATGCATTCAAGTTAAGTTGCTGCGGCCCCACTAAATATTTTTTTCTCTAAAAACAGCAGGAGAAGGCTGTTAAAACCACATGTCTGGTTGCTCAAAAAGCCTCCTCACAGCAACAAAACAACTACAGTCTGCTGGCTCCAGCTAAACTTTTAGTGACAGCAGGGAGGCGTCATCAGTGGGAATCTACGTTGTGTGTCCCGACACACGTCTGGCCTCAATAATTCAGCCCTTCTCACTTTCCCTCCATTGCACCCTCTTCCCTCACTTTGTGATGCGAAAAAAAAAAGTGTATAAAAGTGTTTTGGAATTTTTGCTCTCTGCTCTCACGTTACCATCTTTTTTCATTGTTTCCATGCATCTCACATGTCGAGCTGGTGTGTTGTTCACTGTGTTGTCAGGAGAGGTGTAGCTTGCCTGACACGACCCCATCTTTCTCCTCCTCCTCTCCGTCTTGTGAGGTACCCAACCAGGACAACCTTTACATGTCATGAAGCAGGATTATTTCTGGTGCTTGACATTCTTAAAAATGCTTGAATTTTGGGTGGAAAAACTTTAAAAGGGCTTGAAAGACAGAAGACAGTCCCAAAATGGCGGATGAGCACTACAAAAATGTCATTTTTACTAATTTAACGTTCGCTTTCAGAAAAAACAAACAACATAGACCATAATTACAAACAATATAGAACATAGTTCAGCAAAGTTGAAAAATCCCGTCAGTGACCCTTTAAGCATTTATAATATTAAAGCGCTACAAATATAAAATGTTCTTGGTCTTTGATGACTGAAGCAGAAGTTTGCCAAATTTAGCAATTTTTGTAGCTGCCACACAGTGTAAAAATGTTAGCCAAAATGTTCTATTTATACATTCTTCTTCTCCTTTCATGTTCTTCTCTTAATACCCTCTGTTCAGGCTACTCCTTCCAATGGAATAAGTTTCACAAAAAATGTTATCAAATTCAGACTTTTACAACTTGAGAGGCTCCGCCATCTTCCTGTATGATCCTCTTCCCTTCACAGTACAGATAAATGTTATCCATTACCATCCTTTCTCCCGAGTTTCTCTTTTGACGGAGGCTCTTCTCACGATTACTCCTCCTCCGTCCTCACCAGCCTTTTACCTTATTCACAGCCGCTATCGCGCTCCTCGCTGTCATGGCCATCGCTATCATCCAGCGATTGATTCAATGGCATGCATCCACCCACCTCTCCACTTACCTGTAGTTCATATATAGGATGAGTGCTCCAATTGTGGCTGAAAGCTGAAGACAGCCATAGCTGGATGGCTGACACTGGAGAACAACAGCAACCAAACTGTCAAGTGACAGCGGAGGGAAGAGTAAATGAGGAAATGTGTGTTACTCTGTGGTATTCAAAACAAAGAGTAATGGAATGTATGGCGTGTCAGTAGAGGGTGCCAGTATGTAGCCGGGGGCATTTATTTAACATGGCGATACGTAATCAGAAGCAGGTGGCACTTTAAGAGAGCCTGTTATTTCCGGATTTTTAAAACATTAATAAGGATTTGGAGTCCTTGGCCATTATACAGTATTTTTTTAAGTATATTGTAGCAACAGAACCAAAGTTGTAATAATGGGCAGGCCGTATTAGTCGCATACAGGGGAACATTGGCTCGTGTACGCCCTGGTTATTGTGTTTTTCTTGGTCAATGCTGAAAATGTACACCAAAATTTTGCTGCGGATTGCGTACATTTTCCAGTTACTGTACAATAAGGAACGTGTTTCTCACGTTATTAATACACCTCGTGAGTGCAACTGTGTTCCTAATGTATTTTATCACAAAACGTCTTTGTTAGCAGCTTGCTAATACAGTCATCCGTCGTTTATAGCGATTAATGAGTTCCAGACCCGACCACAGTCAATGAATTTATGCGATATAGTATTCAATGTTAATGGAATATTTTTGGAGTTGGAGCATAGAGTACCCGTTTATAACTTTTTACGGTTTCTAACATTATTAGAGACCTGTAGACATGAAATAACATACCTACAGTCACCTTTACACTCTTATTATTGCTTACAACACATTGCGCAAGTCCTATGCTGCAGGGACTCGAGACGGCTGCTCGCTAGCATGCTAGCGAGCGAACAAGCTATCAATCTAATGAGCTAGTGAGCTAGCCAGTTAGCCTAGAATTTATTTCTTCTAAACTTAAAAAGACAAAAACGTACCACTTCCACACGGAATGGGAGGAGAAAATGTTTTCACTATCATGTCGGACATGCTATTGCTGACTACATGAGTTGTGATATGTAGACTTGTGAATGTAGAGGTAAGGTAATGTAACGTCAGGTAATGTCTCAATGTTTTGTGTGATTGCTGCTGCCCAGTGACCAGAATACTACATATCACTTGTATTTCAATATATTTGACTAATAATACCACAGTCTACCGCAAAACGGCGATCATTTATTAATTAATTATTTTTTGGGAAAAAAAAAAACAAAAAAAAAACGCGATACAGCGAGGAAGCGATAATCGAACCGCAAAATTGCGAGGCTTGATTGTACATAGAAACAGGAACCGGAAGTCAGCTCTGTTGCCCATCTATGATGTCGTCAGACACAAGTCTCAAAAATATGAACACAAAGCAGGTTTTTTTGTTTTGACAATTATAGTTTTACATGCATAAGACAATTCTTAAATGCATATAAATGACAAAGGAAAGAGATAGATGAACATTTAAGGTTACTTTTACCTTCAATGAAGACGTGAAAAAAACACTGGCAGCGAGATCAACACAAATACCACCTGTTTGTTTTGCCGTGAGTTATTTCTTGAATGCAGTAGTGTTTCTCACCTTCTTGGGATATCTAGCAGCCGTGATCAAAAGAAAAGCCATTCAAGAAATAACTCTCAAAACACAAAAGGTGTCCATGATGATCTCGCTGCCTCATGATATTTTTGTTTCACGTCTTCAGTGAAGGTAACCGCAAATCCTTTGCTTCTTCCTACTCCTTAAGCTTTGCTTCTTCCTACTCCTTTTGGACATGTGGAACTGTGAAAGAATGATTCATGAGATGTATTCCATTGTAAATTCAAATAAACTAAACCAAACCAAATCTTTTTCATTCATCATTTATATGCATTTGGATTTGTTTTCTCCATGTACAACTATCATTGTAAAATAAAACGTGTTTTGTGTTAACATTTATGGCTTTCTGGAACGGATTAAATGGATTTACATTATTTCTTATAGGAAAAATGAAATAATAAATTCGGCTAGAGTATGTTTTGGTTAAAGTCGGACCTCCTGGAATTAATTAATGATGCTAACCAAGGTTCCGCTGTATTTACAATTAATTTGGCACATAAGATGCTTTATACCACAGCAACCCTGCCATAATTTCTCCCTTAATAACTGTCCCAATAATTTTCCGCTTTTATTGAACATTTTTTTTTTTGTCAGCCTATGCTCTGTGTCTGAATGGCAAGGTCATAAGACAATTATGGCACTTCATGTGTACTTATCCTGGTCTTTACCTGCTTATCTTCCCCTTCCACAAAATAAGGGTGCTGTTGGTGAAAGCACATTTGCTATTGTATGTTTAAGAGCGTAAACTGACAAGTATTTGATGGCCCTGACTAACTTGTTTGTCAATGCATTGGTGTCAAATGGGTGTTTGCAGAAATTGATGGGATGTGTCTCAGCACCGCATGGACAATTTTTACACCACTGAAATGCACCCTATATAATAGATTTAGATGCAGTGAGCTTCAAACATTTGAACGTTAAGTGTCATTCAAGTATAAAGAGAAGTTGGCCACTTTTTAATGAAATGAAGTAAAAATGAACTAAAACTACTCACGTGAGACTGACGCATACTGTTTGCTACCTTGCTAACAAACATTAAAGTGCTCGTGACACCAAAGCCCCGGCAGGCACCGATGCTTGGACGAAATGCATTATGGGAAAACGTTAAAACAGTTGTTTTTTTTTTATTTTAAACTCGTATAGGTACTTGTATATTTCCTAGCTACCTTTTTGAGTGTTAAGTTGTTGTGTGTTGAGTTTAGTGTTCTTTGTAAGATGACCCCATGAGTCAGACTACAGTATTAGTACAAACCGTCTGCGATTTCCAATGGGTTGACAAGCTCATCGTGAGTTCACTGATAGCTCTCGATTGGCTCCTGCCAAAGACTGACTCGTGAGCGGCACAGTATTTAAACGATTAGTAGTAGTAGTTCTGAAGTCAAGGAGATGTCACAAGATTAGAATTTAGCCATAAATTAGCCGCATCGCTGCATAAGCCGCAGGGTTCAAAGTTTAAGAAAAAAGTAGCGGCTTAAACACCAGAATTTACGGTAATCTTCTTTCTGAAAAACTCCAGCCTCGCACTGGTGGATGGTGGGTCTGTATTCATTTTTACTTTTAATTAGATGTTGTTCCAGTCTTAGTTTTGCATGATACATAATAAATAAGATAAATTCGATCTCTATAACGTACACACTGCTACTATTTAAAGTACATTCTCATTTTCAGTCATGGTAAGCTACAGAGAATGAGCGACAATCCTTTCGCCAGCAGCCCAAGCTCTCACGTTGTTTAAGAGACTCACTGTCAACCGGTTGCTAGTCTTACGATACCCGGTGCATGTTTCCATAATTGATGAATCTAAGGATTTATGGCTGATTCTTAATCGACCCAGGAGGCTGCTACAGATGCAGCCGTATCTCTTGCTTGTTAAACTGTACTATATCCAGTCGCATTGGCTTGCCGTTCATAAGTCGAGTGTGTATGTAGTTGATATTTAATTACTTTATTATTGCAGTGAGCAGCCAAACATCACAGTATGTTCAATTTTCCCTTGTTCATCACACTTGTCCTGTCACCCCTCTCTGAAACTGAAGTCTCACAAAATGATGTTTCACCACCACGTTTCCCCTCCCCCTTTGAGCCATATATATTTTTTTAAAAATCATTTGCATATAGCACAAATGTGCGTCTGGCAGTGTGCATGCTTTAACTTTTATTTTTATTGTTGCAACCTACTGCTTCAACAATCTTTCATAGTTTCTTTTTGAGCCAAGTAAATATGATTTTTACGTCCCCTCCAGGGGGCTGCAGAGGCACTGAATCATTACAGTAGGTGATGAAAATCACAGCACAACCAGAATATACTGTGTATATATATATATATATATATATATATATATATATATATATGCAACACTTTTTCATGAACTGAACTAAAGATGTAAAAAAAAAAATTGTCAAATATTGTCTACAAATCTGTCTAAATCTCAGTTAGTGAGCATTCATAATTCATAATTTGTCCGCCTCACAGGTGTGGCATATCAAGATGCTGATTAGACAGTATGATTATTGCACAGGTATGCCTTAGATTGGCTACAATACAAGGCCACTCAAAAATGTGCAGTTTAAGTGTTTTGTGGGGTCCAAAAACCAGCCAGTAGGTGGTGTGACGACCGCTTTCCTCAAATACCATACACACCAATGCAGAGCATCCCAAACATGGTCAATGGGTGACATGTCTGGTGGGTATGAAGGCTATGCAAGAACTGGGATGTTTGCAGCTTCCAGAGAACTGCTATAATTGCTATAACTGCTTCCTAGAACAACGGCATGAGCGGAGTGAGCCCTTTTGTCAGTAATACAGCGTGGAAGCAGGGACAAAAGCTGGAGATGACGCTGTCATCCTGATTGCGTGGGAATAACAGACTGGAATATATATATATATATATATATATATATATATATATATATATATATATATATATATTATATATATATATATATATATATATATATATATATATATATATATATATATATACACACTGCTCAAACACTCGTGGGGGCCACACAAACTACTGAGAATCATTTTGAGTTGCTAAAATGACATTTTAGCAAAATGGACCAGTGTGCTGCATCATTTTTTCACTTTCATTTTTGGGATGTCTTTGATTTCCTCCCTCTATAGGGTGATTATTTTCATTTCTATCAAATGATGTGGCATCATTTTGTTACTAATACATCACCTACTTATTATCAGGAAAGATATTCAAGATCACTTTTACCCCAGTTTAGATCTGATGTGTTTTCCAAGTGTTCCTTTAATTTTTTTGAGCAGTGTGTGTATTTAAATATATATATATATATATATATATATATATATATATATATATATATATATATATATATATATATATATATATATATATATTGCTGATAGTAAGATTGCTAACTAAAACAACCATCTATCAGATCACAAAGAACTTAAAAGGAGAGAGGTTCCATTGTTGTGAAGAAGGGTGCCCAAGAAAGTCCAGCAAGCGTTGGGCCTGTCTCCGAAAGTTGATTTAGCTGCAGGATCGGGGAACCACCAGTGCGGCACTTGCTCAGGAATGGTAACAGGCAGGTGTGAGTGCATCCGCACGCACAGTGAGGCGAAGACTTTTGTAAGATGGCTTGGTGTCAAGGTGGGCAGTAAAAAAAGCCATTTCTCCACAGAAAAAAACATCAGAGACAGACTGGTATTGACAAACGATACAGGGATCGGGCTCCTGAAGTCATTTTTTTTGCTGAATCCACTTTCCGATTGTTTGGGGCATCCGGGAAAAAGCTTATACGGAGAAGAGCCGATTATTTTTTTTGGTGGCGTACTTTCCATAAGGCAAAAGTGATAACCCATTGGCTCAGGGAACAAAACACCAACATTTTGGGTCCATGGCAAGGAAATTCCTTAGACCGTAATACCTTTGAGAACTTGTGGTCAGTTCTGGAGAGGAAGGTTGACAAACTTCAAGCACTGATTATGAGAGAATGGGCTGCCGTCAGTCGGGTCAACACAGCAAATATTAACTCTTGACATAAACGTAATGTAACTGTCAGTAAAAACCTCTGACACGTAAGAAATGGTTGTAATTATACTTCAGTAAATCATGACGTAACATCTGCCATAACTATCTGAAAACACTGAAGAAGCAAACTTTGTGAAAACCAATACTTGTGTCATTCTGAAAACATTTGGCCATGACTGTACACCTTCATTAAAATAGAGCCGCTCAGTGAAAATGACTGGGATCGAGTTCGGAAAGGTGCTCGGCAGCACAAATAGCCTCAAAATAAAAGCATGCAAAGGCACAGTGAGAGTGACATTGAAAAGGGCAGGGCCAGATCCAGAGCAGCTAAAAGAAGAAAGGCTTCCAGGGAGCCACATCGACAGGAGGCTCCCAAAATGAAAGTGAAACAAGACCATTGAGTCAGTGTGCTAAAAGAGAGATTGAGGCTACTTTGGCTTATTGTGTTTGGAAACCTTTTTGAAAATCTTTTTACTCTAAGTTTGTTTAAATGCATTGTTCAAACACAATAGGCAGTCAGAAGGAGCAGCATGAAAACACAGTTGAGCATATTCATACCTTTTCTAAAATTCAGTCAACCATTTTATTTGAGTTGGCATTTTTACAGGAAAAGAGAGAATAGAGCTTTCTTTTGCTGTCTGATGTTCTTTATTGACATCTAATTTCTCTACTTATGTCATTCTACTCAAGAATATAGTAACACACATTGTCAAAATTGGAGTTACAGTCGCTCTCCCAGAAAAACAACACAATTATATAACAAAGTTTATTCATATGAATTTTCAAGCACTACTCTTTATTTAACAAAGTTTTTTCATATGAATTTTCAAGCACTACTCTTTATTGCAGTCACCCCTCTGGTGGTTGCGGACCCGACCGCGATGAGTAAATTTCCGCGGAGTAGGATTCCTTATCTTAAAATGGAATATTTGTAGTTAGCGCACAGAAAACCTGTTCACGACCTTCTATATACTGTTATTAACATTAGAGCCCTCTAGACATGAAATAACACCCCTACAGTCACATTTAAACTCTTATTACTCAATATGGTAGACATACGTAATAACAGAAAATAAGACATACGGTACAAGACATAACATAGACTCACACGTTAGGATTGGGAGAGTTTCTTGTTGCAGCGTACTTCCTGCAGTGGTTGTTGTCTGATCAATGTAATATTACTGACAACTAGAGCCCCATGTAGAATACATGTCACGTCATGAATGCGTCTTTTGAATGCCTTATATTTGGATTTCACTTCATTTGGCCCTTTTTATGCTTTAAAATGCTTAATTTAGGCCAAAAATACGTAAAATTTGCTTAATTATGCATATTTTTGACGAATAGGCCGTAGTGAAAAACGAAAGAGCGATAATTTAATATATTTTGAAAAACTGTGATAGAGTGAAGCCGAAAAATTTGAACCGTGGAGTGGCGAGGCACGAGCATGAATATAATATACATATTTGTGGGGTGGGTCCACGTTAAGGGAATCACGGAATTGGCCAATAAAAACAAAATCTACTGTTAAATGCGGAATCTTGTGGAAATTGACGGAATTGTGGAATGTTTGTCTGGGAAAGTATTTCAATCGTAGCGGAATATCATCACAAACACTATACATGGTAACATTAGCCTAGCCTGTTCCTTTGCTCTGGATATTGCAGTATTATACTCCAAAGTCTCCATTTTGCTGCAGCAGCCTGCTTGCTTGCTTGCTTGCAGCCCTCAGTCTCCTCTTGGATAAATGAGTCTCCTTATTAAGAAATAAATACGTTCTCTTACCTTTGTTTCCAACAGATGCGTTCAATGTGGCGCGGTTTGCCGTCATACTAGTTTCCAGTGGAAAAGCATCTACTGTTTACATCAACAGTTTTCAGAATGAAAAGTTTCAGCTTCAGAGCAGCTGGCTTTCTGCTTGTTTGGCGCATCGCAGCCCGGCAGTCCACATCTCTTCCTGATTCCCACCGTGCCCTTCTCTTGACACGTCATCTTAATTGGATGGCTTGCCGCCATGGTGTATATCTCACCTGTTAGGACATCAGTGGCTACATGAGGTGTCACAGATGGAGCCCACTTTGTCACCCTCCAACCACTTCCTGTTTTTCTTTGTCTTTTATCCTCCATCCTACTATGAAAAGTCCTCGTGTATCTCCGCTTCATTCTTCATGCCCCTTGTTTTTAATCTTTCTTCCTATTCCTGTTGCTTCTCTATTCGCGCCCGCAGCACCCTGCAATGCAAACAACCTGTTCAGGGGGAGAGAAAGTGAATTATTGAAGGCTCCGCCGTCATTCCCGGGTGCAGAAGTGGGCCGCGGAGAGGAAGCGGGGAGAGAAGGATGATGAGGATGGAGGTGAGGGAATGAAGAGTTTGAAAGGACAAAGGCAGGGAAGATTTAGGGTGCATTGCTGCCATGTAATTGTATTTGCATATAGTGTAGGGTGGGATATGGAGGAGCTGTTGTCTGTTCATATGGAGCAATTGTAGCCTGACACGCTGGCTCAGATAGACAGTATATGAAGTATATGAATAAAGTTCACATCAGGAGCTCGGCTGGTGAGAAAGTTATCTATTATCCATTCAGCTGCTAGAGTGGAGGCTGCTCTAGCAAGAATTTAAGGTTTTCTGACAAAACATGATATTTTTTGTTTTCACGCTGTGTTTTGTTAAAGTTCACACTGGGCGAGTTAATTGGTCATTGCTGTTCCACTTAAGATAGCCTCAAATTTTAGGTTTGGAAGGAAGAAAACACACATTTTTGTTGTTTGCTGCTATGTGGAATTATAATAAACAAT
The DNA here is from genome assembly GCF_027744805.1 of Dunckerocampus dactyliophorus. Taxonomy (NCBI): domain Eukaryota; kingdom Metazoa; phylum Chordata; class Actinopteri; order Syngnathiformes; family Syngnathidae; genus Dunckerocampus; species Dunckerocampus dactyliophorus. The sequence continues at coordinate 7,890,763 of NC_072821.1, read as the reverse complement.
AATTATAATATTATAATTAATATTCATTGCAATATTATAATAATTATAATATAATCATGTCTGGGCGCACCCTCAGACTCCGCTCCGCTAAAATTTGTCGTAATAAATGCACTTTAATTTTTGTACATTTGAATGAGTTGAGTGCCTTCCAGATATGTGTTTACTTTTTTTTGATACGCCGTGTATTTTGTGTTAAACTTCTTATCATACTTAAATTTGCTGAGCAACAAGGAGCATATTGACCTGACCTGACCCGGCCCGTCATGATGACCTTTAATTGAATTGCTCAGAGTGGTTTCATCACGTATGGCAGACGTGACTCAAAAGAAGACTAAGGGGATTCCGACCAACTTGTTTTCATTAATGGACTGTGTCACTTTGTCATAAAACATTAATAGCAAGGAAACACCATAATTAAAGCGTATTGACAGTGGGGGCATTAAAAATGCATACGACCGTGCAGTTCCCATGTTTGAGCACCCATTTCATTAGGGGCGTAAAGGTCCTATTTTATACAAAGTCTCAGAGGTTCCACAATAGTGTATTTAAAGTGTGTTGTCAAAACCTAGCTTTGGTGCTGGAATTTAATTTAAAAGTGCTTTTAGTAAGCCCTACTGGGAACACAGTCTTTTCCATGTCTGTAGCTTTAATGCTAATGAGCTGTGTTTGTCCGCGCTATTGTGCAGTTTATCTACTTTTCACACATACAGTAATACCTCGTTTGTCGCGGTTAATTGGTTCGAGACCGAACCGTGATAAGTGAATTTCCGCAAAGTAGGATTCCATATTTATAACTCAAATATTTTTGTAGTTGCCTCATAGAAAACCTGTTGACGGCTGCCTAAATATGGTTGCTAACATTATTAGTGTTTTCTAGACTCGCATTACCCAGATTGTAAATAGGTTTTCTATGCCATAAGGTATTACTGTATACAGCAACATAACATTAAGAAGTGGGACAGGCGCGCACAAACAGAAACACATAGCTATGCGAGCTACAGTGCTAACATTACATTCACATTTTAGCTGGGGATACCCGATTTTTTTGCCGATAACTGATATTGTTCAACTCTGTTTCTGATTCCAATATCAACTGATACTGATATGCGTAACAGAACTGGACTTATTAAGTTATTACAGGTATGTATTATTATTATTATTATGTGTATTATTATTTATGTATTATTGCTCTAAAATTTGACGTGATTTGTTCCGTAATTATTTGTTCTTATTCTATTTTCTTATTTTTGTCATCTCTCATGTCTTGCCTTTGTCATGTTCAGCAGGACAGGAGTGAGTACTTCCTGTTTTGGTGCGCTGCACCACCTGCTGGGGAGAAGCTGCAGCCGCTTCACCCCAGTGGTATGTTGCACAGCTGGTCACAATTGCAATTAGTGGTGTTTAAAAGCCCAGCGTCGCCTGAAGTACGCCGCAGGTTCATTGTACTTTTCCTCTTTGCCCGTGCTGTCACATAACGTTCCTCCGACCTGTCGATACCGCCTTTGACTACTACTGTATGTTTTGTCACAGAACCTTTTTCACCTCTGTCGCTTTCTGTTTGCTTAATTAAAAGACTTTTATTTTCCCACCGCTGCCTGTCTCTGCATACAGGGGGTCAAGCACTCGACAGCCCCGCAGCCAGATCCTGTCAGCCTTGGTTGTTTTATTTTGTGATTAGGTTCATTATGACATTTTTGCAGAGCTGCTGGAAATGTTAATTTATCTTGGAAATTAATAAAGTACCTATCCATCTATCCATACATCCGAACATTAAAATGGCCATGTATCATCATTTTTTAAAATCAGTTTTCATTATTGGGAAAAGACTTTATTCAGATATCTACCGATATCCCATTTTTATGCCAATATCAGTGGGCCGATATTATCAGACGTCCCTAATTTTAACAACATTATGTTAGGTTAGCCCAGTGCTTCTCAAATAGGCCGCCCTGGGGGCCGTGTGGTGAAGAGACAGGGAGGACTTTCAGTATTAGTGCAGACCTGCCAACATGTATGAATTTGTCGTACTCGGCATGCAATTTGACTCTCTCACTCACTGCTCTCCGGGAAAACATTTCTGTCCCCGGTGGGGCCATGACAGAAAATAATTGGGAACCACTGGGTCAGCCGATTTGCTGAAGGAAAAAACAAAAATAACAAAACTTCCAACACCCGCATCTGTAGCTGACTGACGGATAGTTGGCAGAGCTCCAAGCTTTATTTTAAGATGTGTAGTGAAGCCTGTGTTTTTTTTAAACAAAGCTAGTAGGTGTGTACTCAAACTCAGAAATTCAAAAGTGAAAGTTTGAGAGCCTCTTAAAAGTGGAGCAAACAAGCGAGGGAGATGATAGCTTGTTTTGCTACGAGTGTTTGGTGCTCGTAGACAGGATACTGGGACATGTTACTTTTAGAACGTCATTAAAAAGTCACATTTGCATAATAGGGAGCCTTTTACTTCGGTGTGACAGGTGGTTTTTGTGCAACTTCACAGCTGAAAAAGTTGGGTCAAATTCTGAATTGACTTTGACTTTGGGAGCATTCGACTTGAAAGGTCCATAGTAAAATAGAAGTGTGTTAGTTGTAAATAGTCCAGCTGAGGGATGTGTTCTGTGTTGTAATATGTATATTGGGAATATTTCTTACGCTTTTATCTTCACTTAAGATGCCCACTTGTAGAACAGCTGCATTTTCAGCTTGGCACAAGCAGCTTTGAACGCACGCCCAAGAAAATATGTTCCTTTATTGGTGCCAAATTGATTTGAAACTTGTTGATGGAATATAAATGGTCCTCAGCAGAGCGTCAGCCGTCTGCCAAGGCGTTGATTCATGCACGCTGGCTCGGCTTTTAAAGCGCTGCAACCACCTTCAGATGCTTCGCGGAGGCTTTTCTGTTGTTCTGTCTAGTTGTTGTTGTCCTTGTGCCTGACAAGACGTCTTTAATTTATGTCTTTTATTCGCCATAATACCAGCGGGAGAATATTTGTAAGCATGGAGTCCTGCGGGAGTTCAATAAATCTCCTCTTCTAAATTTGACACGTTAATAGTGAATTCTCTTTCTCACAATTCTGCCAAAGATAGTTGACGGTTTATGTCAGTCCGCTTGACAAGGGTGTGTACGATAGTGGCTGTCTGTCGGCCTGCTGATGTGTCCTTGAAGCGAGCGGCATCCGCACACGGCTCACGTGGAGATCAATATTACATGATGCTATCAAATTATTATTACAATGTCAATCAGAGTGGAGTTTGTTTATAGCAGTGCCACTCATTATCACTTTCCTCCAAGCGTGAGGATGCATGCACTTCAGTCGAGTCAGTTGAGAGAAAGTCTGCGCTTGTTTCAGTGAACCTTCCAAGAGGCAGGAGACAGGACACTCTTTGGAGAATTCCACATGTGCGTCATCAGATGTTTTCCAGCCTGACCCTTTCTGTATCGTGATGATGATGTCACTGAGCATCCTCAACAGTCAAAGCAACAGCACCACCTCGAGAGATAATGATAATGATATCATTGGAGAAGGAAATCATTTTATGAATATATATATATATATTTTTTTTTTCAGATGAATCAAAACTACTCTATATCACACTGCACTGTAATAATACAGAATACAGAGCTACTTCAGAGTTATTTTTTTTTAAATTTTGCACAAAAAGTGAAGCACTTCAATCACTTATGACTAACTACTGTGCACTGTAAGATTTTGAAAATGCTTATAAATGAGTAAAAAATGTACATAATGTACATAATATCTTGTTTATGGAAAGTGTCCAACATGACCAGCTTTTAGTTTCGACATCGCCCAGATAAACTTCCCATGGAAAGGAACCATTTTTGGACAGTTTTGGACTGAAAAAAAGAGGTTCGATACGATTTAACTTGATATACATACTGTATATACATGTATATAGTGTATATACCTGTATACAGCGACACTAATGATGGTTCATGGAAAGTAAATGGCGGATATTGACATGTGCACGCATTGCTTTTTTCCATACGTTGGTAAAAGGAACCACAATAGACAAAAAAATAAATAAATAAAATAGGAAATCTAAGGTTTAGGATGATGAGCGTACCATTTGGCCATTTCTAAGAAACACGCTGGATGTATTTCATTTTTAAACATCAGCCACAAGTAGTGCACATACACATTCATCCTTACACACACACACACACACACACACACACACACACACGCTGAATAATTCCCCACAGGACCCATCCTATAAACTGAATAATGAATTACCTCCGATGTTCCAGCAGGGGCGTTTCATAGGAGGAAAATGTAGCGCAAGGGTCCATCAGGCATATTGACTATGAGGACACATGCACGATTACTGCACAAACAGGCTCTCACACAAATAGACACACACACAAGCACACACACACACACACAAAAACACACAAGTATTGAATGGAAGCAGACGATGCTCTGTGGTGCTCTGTGGCTGTAATAGCCTCATTATTCATCTGTACTGTCTGCTTAAACACCCAGCAAAGGTACGAGGAGGACAAGCACATCCACACATAGAAACATACGTTTATTTATAAACGCACATATTTGTAAAGCTTGTCTAAACGCAAACATTCCTACAACATGTGAACTTGTTTCTTTGTGGATTGTTTTTCTCGGATTGAATGTGAATAATTTAGCACATTGACTGTGTGGCTGACTGAGGTTAGCAAGCAGACTGAAAGTATGCTGGTGATAAAAATGAGGGTCTTCTTGTAATCATGAGAAGACATTTTCCCATGTGTTCCTATAAACTCTTTCTAAAAGATGACCAACCAAAAACTGAGATGCATTTCACAAGTTTTTCTGTTAACTGTTTTATTTAAAATGTTCTCCCTTCTGCATTTTTCCTTTTGCCTGTATTTTTTTCTGTCTTACACTGACGTCTACTTTGTGTATTGGAAGGCTAATAATCTGGGTACACGACTGTGAAAAGTTTGGGAACCACTGGTCTGCAATATGTTTATCTATTTCTACACTACATGTTTTAAAATGTTCGCTTAATGTGCTAACTTTGTTGTTTGAGGTTGTTGGCTTAATGTGCTAGCTTGTTTCAAAATGTTAGCTTAACTCATTCAATACCAAAGACGTAATTATATGTTTTTAGAAACCAGAATGCCCAACAGCGTATTTATTACGGGTGTAACGATTCATTCACTGCATCGATTTATGTTCCTACAATCCAACTAAATTGATGTGTGTTTAGCAAGTTTTCACTCTGGACGGCATATATCGATCTAACATCGTTTAAAAAGGTATCGATACTAGGAAATAAAGCATTAGGTTTACCTGCGGCAGCCTGTATATAGATGTGTGTTTTTTAAGCACTTTTTCATGATAAAGACGAAAAAGAAATTCAGTCTGTCAGTGACGTCATCGTCTTCCGGGTATGCGGTGGTCATGGGAGTTGTAGTGGACCTGTGAAATACAGCTGATTCGCTTTTGTCAGCGAATTCACTTCATTCAGTATTCATATTGAACTCATCTGTCTTTATTTGAAACTCCTTCTTTATTTGAAACTCCTTTTAAGTGACATTTATGGGGACAATGTGCAAAGTTTTGTACGTCTGGTAGCTTACAGTCGAGTAGCAGTGACGTCATCATCCAGCGTGGCGGGTCCAGGTCAAAACATGCGCTCGCATACGCCAAAGCAATAAATGGCACACGCTTGCTTGTGCCGGGGAGGAAGGAGGAGAGAGGAAAGGCTGGGAAGCCGTAATTTTTGTTGACCGTTTATTCGTTTTGTCACACATTTACACTCGCGTTTCTTATTTATTATTCTTTTGGATTACGGCGGTTCCTTACACTGCTGCACGCCATCTGCCTTCACTTCACAAGCAAAGTATCTGTGTGCTCTCCCGGTTTGCTCTCATCATTATGAAAACGTATTATCATAAACCCACCATGCCACGGTATCCTGTTTAGTGTCTCTGTTAAGCACGTAAGCAAGACGGAGGACTCATCGCGGCCCTCTCAGCGGCAAAAGATACAAGGAGGCCACATTACTTGCGAGTTGCTGCACCGTTCTTTCAAATGGCTGCTGTGATCAGGAGGATTATCAGAACAAAAAAAAATCCCCTGCTGCGATCGGCCCGTACAGGTGAGAAAGTTTCAACACCTAATTGAAGATACCATACCGCATTCATTTGCTGAGGAATTTGCATAATGTCCCTCACCTTAGGGTGCAAAGTGCAGGTTTGGATTGCAATTAAAGTAAATAATTCATCATGGCAAGCTATACCAGCCTCTGTTCAGCCCAATTTTGTATTGCGTTTTTCACTAATTTGTTGTAGCCATTGATAATTTATCCTCAAGTATGTCAGCATTATTAATAATTTATACATGATTCCCTTACAAAAACAACATGAATCTAGGAAACTTCACCTGCACTGTCCGGTATCCAGGTATATATTTCACAGTCACACTGGTTGGATTTTTGGCTAAAACTTTACTGAATCGATTTAAAATGACTGAATCATTTCAGATCGTATCGTTCTAAATGAACCAAAATCTTTCTTGAATCATACCGGCTCATTACGTCATATATGAGGAGAAAGTCATGACAACAAAATGGTTGTTTATGAAGTCTTTGGGAATATTTACACTGTGTTAAGAAGGTGTTCATTTAGTGTGTGCCTGGCAGTAGGTTTTGTGTTTACCTTGAATCTGTAAAAATAACACAAGCAAGGCTTTTCAGAGCAAGTGGATGTAATGCAGGCTTTAATTAATCCATTTGTTAGCTGAGTGAACCCCCTGTGTGAAAGTCATGAGGTTCTTGTGCCGCTGACTTGGATATTCGCACGGCTTGTTAATTGCTATGGCAACCCTGTGGTCGCCGAGACGGGGGACGCTGGTGATGTGGCTGCTGGGAGAGAAGCAGGGTGGGTAGTTATGTTTGTGGCTCATTTAAGTTGCCATTTTTGGCGTGCTAACTTTTATTCCTTGGGTGGTAAAATGATTAGAGACAGCAATTTGCTGTTTTTTGACCTTAACGTAACAGCTTCATATTAACTTTGATGGTGCATTGGCTTGTAATAAATACATTACTGTCTCATATTGTTGCCATGGCGACCCCAGATCATCTTTTCTTTTTTTTTTTGTGTTCTATGTTAATAATGGACCAGCCAGGGCACCACCCACCTAACAAAGTCCAACAATGAAGTAGAACAAGGCCGTCCTGTATTTATTTTTACAAATGTATTCACAAGACTGAGGGCAGAAAGAAAAGAGGCTGTTGCAGCAAAGTGGTCACTTTGGAGTACTATACTGCAGGACTGCAATGTTAATGTTATGAGTGCTTTAACAAAAATCTGTCAATTTAAAGGGTTTGACCTGAAAGTTATTTTTCAAAGACATTATTGCAGCAAGTGTTCAAAATGGCTTTCAAGGACAGAATGGCCATTGGGCGCCTATCTCCTGATGAGCCTCAGAAGCTACATAAGGCAGACAAAACAAGACATTGAACCCGGCTCAGTGTTGCTGTGTTGCGTTCAGGTTGTCACTTCCACAAAAACACTTTCCAGGAAAATCTGTTGAGTCGTTGCAAGAATCCATTACACATTTTGGTGAGCGTCTGAATAAGGGCACTCTTAGAGGACTAACTTCTCCATGAACTTGCAAATAGCTTGCTAACTATCAAACAAACATAAGTAAGAAATGCCATATTTTTTATTTTATTTTGTACTTTTATTAACCATGTCTAATGTATGCTGGCACAGAATGCAATCCTGAACATTCTATTTGTTTGGATTTGGAAGTAATTTTCCCACACAAATTGGAAATCCAGTCGTCCCTCGCTGCATCGTGGTTCGAACATCGCTCCCTCACTCTATCACGGTTTTTCAAAATGAATTCATGAATAAATGACCACTCTTTCGTGGTTGACTACGGCTTATTATTAGTAAAAAAATATGCATATTTAAGCCAATGGTAAAAATTTATTTTTACCGTTGGCTTAAATATGCATTATTTAAGCATTTTCAAAATGGCGAAATGAACTCACGTACAAATACAGTATAAGCCATTAAGTTCACCAACAGGTGAATATAGTGTTATAGTCACTAGGTGTCAGTAACTGTTTGAGACCACCACCGAAGCACCAGACTGGAACAATCGGCTTTTATTGCAGGTTTAAATTGTCTCACAACAGGCACAATAATAACAACTAGGGCTGTCAAATATTACAGTTTTTAATCAGATTAATCATGAGTTTCAAATTAATGAATCATAATTCATCACCATTTGCAACTATGTCTGCAATATGTCCATTTGTACTGTATTTTATTGAAAGAAGAATAAATGACAGGACAGGATTATATACACTCCCGTCCAAAAGTTTGGGAACATCTGCAGGTGTACAGTATATATATTCGTATGCATTGACAGCTCCAAATTAACTGAAAATGTAAATCAAGCTAAAAAAAATAGCACACGTCTGAAAATCTATTTACCTAACACTAGTTTCTTTAATAGTACCAGCACCGTGGTGTTATGAGCAATGAGGAGTTGCATTCAAAGACATCACGTCCTTTAAGTTGAATGCACATGTTTTGAGAGTATTTTTCTTGTCTTTAAATGCAGCTAATTGTACTTCCGCGTAAAGAGTTACATTGTGAGTGATAAGAAATATCCACTTATTGTTTTTCTTTGTATTTCTGTTTATTTAGACCACACAAAAATGCATAATATGATAACTGACTTTTTGCGTTAGTGTAGAGGCTTATTTTCCTGAAAATTTTGATATAATTTTGAATTGTACGCCACCGCTAACTGTACCTCACCAGGATAAGACTGAGGGACCAGAGCAGCTGTGTGAAAACCCTTGAAAACCCGAGTTAATGTTCTGATGTACTTTCATCGGAGGATTTGATAACCTAATTAACTGTATTGCATAGAAAAGCATTGAATGTATTTTGCAGATAGATGTAACCTACGGAAATAGTCAAGCATCATTTGGCGTTTTGCGAGCGTTTAATGAAGGCTGGTAGATTGCTTCTTTGCCTTTGGTACATTAAGCATTAGCACGCCGCACTTGAGATCAGCCTTGATCAGTTTGCGCGGCCCTGAAGACACGGAGTTTGTCATTTGCTCAGGATTTGTTGTGGCTTCAAGCAGAGCTTGCAACTGTGTTTCTATTCTTAAATTAATGGTCATTCACTCTTAAGGCATCTCGGAGATGGCTGTGTTCTTCACAGAAGACAATTTGTGGAGATGTAATTACTCCATGGGTACTTATGTAAGCATGTACAGTATATAGTATACACTTAAGCAAGTCAGGTGCATACAAAAGCATATGAATATTTCCTATTTCTCTCAGCTAGTTTACTTTCATTATCTTCATGTGATGTGCAAGCATGCTGTTTTTTTGGTCGGTCTAGAATCCCCCCCACACTTGTCAACTGCAATTTATTTCAAATTATGTATACAGTGGTGCCTTAATCGTCATTAATCTGTTCCAAAAGGTCCGACTCAAACCAAAATGGACTCTAACCAAAGCAAATTTTCCCATAGAAAATAATCCAACTAATAATAAATCCAATTAATCTGTTCCAGACACCCAAAAACCCCAAACACATTTTATAGACAATTATTATTGTTTTACAATTAAAATAATTCCAAAATGCACAAATAATAAAAAATTGCAAATGAATGGACAACTGAACATTTAACATCACGTTTACCTATTTTCATGGAGTACAAATAATCCATGCAGAGTGGTCTGTTAGACAATGCTGCAGTTCACAATGCCTGCCTGACAAAGGACTTCTTTCCAGAGGAATAACCTCACTCTTTTGGGTGATCCTTTGTGTTCCCCTGCTCTAAATCCAATTGAGAACATTCGGGGATGGATGATAAGGGAAGTTTACAGAAATGGACGTGAGTTCCAGACAGTGGATACCCTCCGTGAAGCAATCTTCACCACCTGGAACAACATTCCCACTCGCCTCCTGGAAACACTGGCATCAAGCATGCCCAAACCCATTTTTGACGTGATTAACGAGAATGTTGCAGCTACTCATTACTGAGTCCTCTGAGTTACACCATTTTTAACAGAACTCTCAAAACGCAACAACAACAGATTTGAACCTTGCTCCTTGTTGAAAAATGTGTAGTCTGATCATGAAGCATAGAGTGGGAACCATACTGCGTACAGAACCTTAGTGATGACATCACACCGTCACACCACCTTCACTTTCCAGAAGAGGAAGCAAGCCACGGGTAGCCTCTCTGCTAACCATCCCACTTCTTTGTCGAGTGACTATGAGGACTCTGATTTGAATAACTGTCGTAACATGTTTTGTCAATCTACCAACCATGCTATGTTCCACACTTGTTCCAGTCGTCCTAGTGTCTGCCCGTGTCTGTGGTGTAAGCCAGAGGGGTCCTGCCATCCCGGCATGCCATGGCTCGCCTTACAGCTAAAAAAAAATTGTCATTCTTAAATTAATTGTTATTATTGTGCCTTTTCCAGTAAGGACTTTTGTCAAGCTTGTGGTTGGACAAAATGGCCTTACTGTTTGTTACCAGTTGCTTTGGTATGTGCTTGCAAATGTGCTTGCATTGGACAGTTTTTCTTTAATTGCCTTTGTTTTAGAGAGAAATTTTTAGAGCCAGGCACAGGCATCAATTTAGAATACTGTGGTAGACTAGTTCTCTGGCCTATAGCGCTCTTCCTTCCCTGGGTGAATATATCTTCACTAACCAAACCCCACAACTGCATCACAGGCAACACTTAACAATTATTTACTGTGTGATTTATTTCTAAATTAGGTATTTTAACTTTTTGCCTACATCGATTTCCCAGGGAGGTGCGGAAGGCAGGGGTGATTAGTCAGGAGGAAAATTGTCGTGTCCAGCCAACACACAAACACTGCTGCTCTCACTGGGCTTTTCTAACTAAAGCATACAGAATGTTGAGCACAAACAAGCATTCAGTTGAAGTCAATGCCAATGTCAGCCAATGTCAGTATTGGATCAAACTTGTTTTCCCACACAGCACTTGGCCAAAGTGAACGTTAAGTCTTGACCAAGAGCTACACACGTTCTTTTGTGTTATGTTGTGTGTTTGCACGCGGCCCAGCAAATTGTGATTAAACTGCAAAGCTTGCGTCTGCAGAGGTTTTCATCAGTTATTGTTTTTTAAACAGCATTCGTGTCATTTGCAATTCATGTCGCTTTACTGTTTTCTACCAAAACTTTTTCAGGACATTGTAACATCTTCACATTGATCAGGCGTTCCTTGTCTCCTCTTGACTATTCAGTTGCTCAGAGACATGTCTTTGGGAGTGTTAACACTTGTAGTCCAGTACTCCGGATCAAATATTTAAAAAAGACACTTGCTGGTGACTTTATTGTGATCTGGTTTGCGTACACATTTGTATTTTTGTCAGTGGGCCAAATAGTGGTGTCAGATAATCACATGCATGAAGTCGCACCTGGATTGGACCCCGTATGTGACATCTACATTGTTCGACGACCTCACACACCCAAAATGATGTCTTCTTGGTCACATACACTTTTAGGACTTTCATTTGTATGGAAGATTTTTTTTACCATCTGAAATGTAACAGAGAAGCTATAAATGACATAAAGACGTCAAATGGTTCCCGGAGATGTTCTGCAAAGACAAAGCATTTCTAACGACTTCACAGAACTGAAATGAGCAACAAGCCCACTTTGTTGAAAGTATGTTTAACTACTGTAGTTCCGCTTCTGGGGTTATATTTAACACTTATTCTTTGATAGTTTTCACTCAGCTTTCTGTCGGGGGTCGCCAAACATCATGTGGTTGTGGTCGCATTTAGTGACATCATATCCAGTGTTTTCGTCCGTCGGTGCGGTTGGCGTTCACCATGAGTGGGATCGGCCGATGTGGATTAGCTGTACATTTTCCAATTTATGTTGAGTGGTATTGGTCAGGGGCCCCGTGAGACAATTCCAAGGGCCCCTAGCAAATAGGTAATTATTAAAAAATAAACATTTGGGTGGATTGTCTATCTTTTGCCTTTTATTTGTGTGAAACGATTTTTGTACTACTTGACACAAACCTGAATTTAATTTGATGTATGTTTTGGACTAATACCAATACATGGGAAATTAATTGTTCAATAATAATTTTTTTAGCTCAAGATAACAAAATGAACAGAATAAAATAATACAAATACTGTAAATGACTTTATTAAATAGAAATCTGTCCTGCTCAACTTAAAACAGAATGAATTCACTGTTGCATCAGTGTCGTGAAGTAAGTATCCCGTATTGAGTTGACGGGGGACGTCCCTTATTACAGTGAGAATGAAGAATAGTCTGTGAAATGTGTAGTTAATTGACGACAGCTTGTCACGGTCTAAGCCTATCGATGCCAGCGTGTGTGATCGCTCACGTTTGACTCCCATTGAAGTTTGACTACTTTATCATCTTTGTTTACACATTTTGCTTGGCTCCACTGTCTCTCTGGCGGCAGTCTCTGGTCTACGGACTCCAAATGTGACTTTTTTTTAAATAACCACAGTGACATTTTGTCTTTAAAACAAACCAGCTATGCGGTTCGTTCTGAGGTCTTTTTTGTCCCACAGGGAAGCTACGATGGCTGTCACGGTCATGGGATACCTGCTAACGTCCATCCATCCATTTTCTATACCGCTTCTCCTCTTTAGGGTCGTGGGGGCATGCTGGAGCCTATCCCAGCTGACTTACTTTTTTAAAATGTCACTTAACAACCTTACTCTCTTGTCACCATTATCATCATGTCTTGTCTCAAAACGCTAGTTGGGTGTCTAAGTTGTTCAACATAAACACGCAGCTTTATAATAGTGACGCTATCACATCTTAACAGGTAGCTCGTGAACTACCAGCAGCTCGCCATCTGATCAGTTGAGTAGTTCACCAAAGAATAATGGCTTCAACTCTTAGTATTTATTGTAACTGTTCAATTCAGACATGAGGCCTGTATCTTATGAGTCACATAAAACACAAATAGCTCACCTCTACTTTCTTGTTGTCGAAGTAGTTTAATAGTGCTGGAAGTTGGATACAACTGCACTATCAGAAACCTGGACACTCAAATTATACTCTTTTTATATTAAGCAAGACAGATTTATATAAGAAAGAGATTACAATGATTTTATTCTGTTATTTTTAATATATTATTAAACAATTAACTTGCCATGTATTAGTATTGCTCTAAAACATGCATCAAATTAAATTTAGGTTTGTGTCAAATAGTACAAACTACATTTGTTTCATACAATTAAAGGAAAAAAAAGAATACAACGGCCGGGTTGGTTGGCCCTGCCGACAAGGTGCCCCTTATTTATTTTTCCAGAAGTTGGCAACCTTACCATTTAATTTGCAGATTTTATTTTATTATTACAAACTTGTGCTCCACACTTCAGCCCAGTAGTTGACAGTAATGCGCAAATGAGTTGGTTTGCCACCCACACTAACTACTAAAGAGAGAGAAAGGAGACAAGACGGCGGCAAGAAGACCGCGGAAAGAGGGCAGTATTGGAGTCCTAATGTATATGACGCCACCAATGAGGCCTTCCAGAAGCTGTGGACAGAAACAAGGTGGATAGAGAAGAGTTATCATTTATTATTTGAGTATTTATCAGTAATACAGTAAAAATGAGGGGAAATGTGAATATTTACATTGCCAGTCGATTTCAGTGTGCGCCCCTAAGTTTTCTGCTTCCACACCTAAAATTTTAAGTAGTAAAAAAGTTAGTCTGGAGCCCTGAAGGTGGTCCGGTTAGGAAAGGTCAAACAGGTCGATGTTCTTTTTCTTCTCTCTGTTAATCAGAATTGTCTAGTTGTCAATTAAACTCATCCCTTGCCACTTTGCGCTTCGAATTTCGCGGTTTCACTCTATTGTGGCTTTTTTAAAAAATACATGTAATAAGTTAAAATTAATAATTATTAATTAAGAAATTATGCTGTTTTGTGATTGAATGTGGACTTTTATTAGTCAAAAATATGCATATATAAGCAAATGTTATGTATTCTTTTCCTAAATTAAACAAAAATGGCTAAATGAACTAAAATATAAATGTAAGGCATTCAAAAGACTCTTTCAAAGATGTCGATGGAATGTACTCTTCTACACTGATCACTGCGTGTCAGTAGTGTTGCTGTAACGTTTCGATGAAACACACAAAGATTAGACTTGATTGCGGGACAACAGGGATTTATTGCGTGTTTGAATTATCTCATGGAAGAGAGAATAATCCCTAATAAAAACACAGGCTAGTTATGCTGCCGTTAACCATGCTTATTAACTGTCATTATTTCTACTATATTGGGTAATACGAGTATAAAGCTGACTATAGGGGTGTTATTTCATGTCTAGAGGGCTCTAATGTTAAAAAACTTATTTAGGAGGTTAGGTTAGGTAAGTAAGGTAGATGTTCCTTGTGACCTCTCTGCCGTTTCAAGTTTCAAGCCTTTTAAACTTTCAGGGATCACTACTATGTCATGGCAAGTGCCCTTTGAAAGTCATACACTAACATGGCAAAGGTAACGTTTACATCAGTAAACGTCTTTCCCGGAACCTTAGCGCGCTATTAGCTCAATGGCTAGCGCTCTCGACTTTCATTTTGCGGTACCAGGTGTATTTTCTTAAAAACATCTAAAATAAAATAAAAGTTGAATCTATTAAAACAAATGGCTTATTTCATTACAGATATTTCTGCTCATCCTCAGTCAACCATTTAATATTAACTGTAATGCGAATTGATGAATTATCTCAATTCACATACTCTGTGTGTGGTCCTGGCTGGAAGTGCAGGTGTGCCCCATTGTCGTCCTCCAGGCTTCCTTTTGGAATTTTATTACCTGTGCCTCGCCGCTTATTGATCCGGTTATATACACGAGGCCAAGCAGCGTCTAAATAATTCAGTTTGGTTAAATAGGACTGTTCCATTATTCAGCAGCGTGGCACAGTGTAATTAATATTGTAGAGATATGTGACAGACTGGGTGGCATTTCACTCAGTGACAGCACATCACTTGCTCTACACTTCTTCCCTCTTCAGTGTCCTGCGTCTCTATCTGCCTGTCTTGTAGCCTACTTTATGATGGTTGTGGCTGGATGCAGACTGTGTGACCTCAAACAGCATGCAGCTGGGTGACCTGTGATGGGGAACAGTATGGAATGTCTTGTCTTATCGCATATTGTTCCCTCATTCATTCCGGGGTTATGATGCGCTGAAATCCATTCTCACCTTCTCACATTGGCTTTTTTTCTTTTACAGTTGTCTATCCATCCATTTTCTATGCCGCTCATCCCCATTAGGGTTGCGGGGGTATGCTGGAGCCTATCCCAGGTACAGGGCCAGGGCCAGCCGATCGCAGGGCACATATAGACAAACAACCACTCACACTCACATTCATACCTATGGACAATTTAGAGTCGCCAAATAACCTAACATGCATGTTTTTGGAATGTGGGAGGAAACCGGAGTACCCGGAGAAAACGCACGCACACACGTGGAGAATATGCAAACTCCACACAGAGATGCCCAAGCAGAGATTCAAACCCAGGTCTTCCGGATCTCCTGACTGTGTGGCCAACATGGATATAGGGTATCAAAACTGAGAGTTATTATCTTCATTCCCTAATATATTGGACCTCATTATATTGTGCTCAATGAAACGAACAGTTGTTGGAATGAGAATCGTTGCATCAATTGTGCCGCCGCTACTCGCGTATTAATTCAGTCAGGACGCCCCTCAGCCAATTAGGAGACATTTTTCTGGCTTTCAACAATCCTCTTCCACTTTGACAACAACAGGAGAGAGTAGACTTCAAAAGAGTCAGTTGTTGTTTCACACACATACACACACTCGTCTAACCAAGAGTGAAACTACAGAGGTATTGGAATGACAAGATGAGAGCTCTAAGGGGCTCTCATACTTTTAGATATGTTTGCTAAAGTTACATCCAGAGGAATAATTAATGCCGCCTCTGTTATACAGTATATAAATGTGCAACGTTGTGCATCGACCAACACAGTGCTGGTTGAAAACATGGTCGCCGTCAAGCGAAAAACATCTTTTACATGTACATTTATGTGTATGTGTTATGGATGCCAGTACCAGCCAGCCAGTATGGCTGTGTGAGTGTATGTTAGTCAAAACCTCACTCCTTGAACCTAAAGAGTGGTGCTGGGTGTTGAGTTGATGGTCCAGGCCCTCTCCAGCGCTCTTGACTCTCATTCCAAAGGTCCTGGGTTTGAGCCCATGTCGGTGCGCGGGGCTGGCTGAACCAGGCAGGTTACTTTGGTGCCGTGACCCGGATGAGAGTGAGGTTTGAGGGGGTGAGTGTAACACATGTGAGTGTATGTTTGTAAACCTCACTCCCTGAACCCTCAAAGCCGTGGCGGTGAGTGTAATGGATGCCAGCCAGCATAGCTGGTTAAGTGTCTTCCAAAACACGATGAACACAACCCATAGAGGGCACCAGTCATGTGAAAAAATGAGCACATCTGTATGAAGAGCAAAGTTATGTGGCCATCCTATTCATCCATTTTATACCGCTTGTCTTGTTAAGGATAGGGGTGAGCTGGAGCCTATCCTCAGCTGACATTGAGTACAAGGTGGGGTACACCCTGAACTAGACACCAGTCAATCACAGTGCTTGATTCTGGTTATCCGTGTCTAGACTCCTGTACCATATATTGGTACATTTACAGTCTTCCTTCCTCTGTTTCCTTTGTCTTCTCTCTTGTTTCTATAAAATCTCACAGCACATAACCAACCACAAGCTTTTTTCCAGTCTGCCTGCTCTCAGCTGCCGGTGAATATTTAATATGTGCTGTTAAATAACACATCGTCGATGAATCACTGCCTTTGTAATACATTTAGCCACAGAGTGCATTTCGCAGTTTGTATTGCAAATGTGGTCGAGCTTGTGTCATCTTTTCAGAGAAATGAGAATGAACTCAGGAAAAAAAAAATCATTTGAATGCATCAGGACAGCAATAGGTGCCTCTGGGCATCAAGCATAAATAACTAGTATTCAAGGACAGGTGTGTTACATCTGTGCTATGTACCCCTGTGGGATATCCAATGTTTATTATTATTGCTTAGGGTATAAATATCAAACGGCATATTGATTTTAAACTCCCATATTGTAGTATAGAAGCCTGTCACATTCACTTTTATTCCCACCATCCTCTTCCATTTACCTCTTTTACCTTCAGACTTACCTTCAGACTACATCAAGATCAGATTCCTCCCTCCAGACAACTCTCTGTTTGGTAGGGAGTGTGAATATGCACTTTTAATTGAAAAAGTGAAATGTTTCTCTGGTACATCGCACACAGTATTAATGATATTTATCCAAATACTAAAAAAAATGTCGCATGAGAGTGTTTTTTTCCTTAATTACTTCTAACTTATGAGCCATAACCGAGCATGTGAGGGTAGTAGATATTATACATTCTCATCTTGGATGAGTATATTAAGGAGAGGCGAGGAAGTGGCAAGAGACAGGAGTCGAAAGATAAAACATTGAAAGTGGGATGCATGCAATTCGTCACACTCTTGAGCTTAGATGATGTGCCCAGTTATTGATTGGCAGCCAGTCCAGAGTGTCCGCCTTTTGCCGAAAGTCATAAAAATTGTACAGTGGAACCTTGCTTAGCATCATTAATCCATTCCAGAGGGCCTGACTCTAATCTAAACGAACTCTAACTGAATCCGTTTTTTCCATAAGCAATAATGTACAGTCGTCCCACTTCGAACATCGCTCCCTCACTCTATTGCGTTTTTTCAAACTTTAAAAATTATAAATGATTGCTGTTTCGTGGTATTAGCCAAAAAATATTGAAGGGCATGTCAAATGTAGTATTCTGGTCACTAGGTGTCAGTCATGTCACGTTCAAGAGACATTACCTTTCAGTAGTCAGCCATGGCATGTCTGACACGACATAGTGAAAACAATGTTCGGAGGTACTAATGGCAGGAGAGGATTAGACCACAACTCCGCCCAGGCTTAGTGTAAGGAACCAATAGGAGGAGGGTGTTGGCACACCAATTCCGCCCACTCTTACTGTATTTAAGGCCTAGGCTACCAGCACTTATTAGTTCGCTGACAAAGCTCTTTGGATGAGGAGCGAAACGTCCGTCACATTCTTCACAGAAGTACAGATGATGTCTCAAGAAGCCTTTCCCTCGATAGTGAAAACAAGTTCTCCTCCCATTACGTGTGGAAGTGGTACATTTTTGGTTTCTCACTCTGTTCTTCTTCCCCACTCCGTTTGAAACCCTTTCTTAAGTTCAGAATAAATAAATTGAAGACTAACTGGTTAACTGAACGGTTAACTGGTTAACCGTCTCGTGATCCCCTAGCCTGCGTATAAGAGTTGCACAATGTGGCGTAAACAAAGAATAATAAATGTAACGGTTTGGTTTGGTTTGGTTTAGTTTATTTAACATGAAGGTTACAATGGAATACATCTCATGAATCATTCTTTCACAGTTCCACATGTCCAAAAGGAGTAGGAAGAAGCAAAGTTTATTTAATTCTACCCCCCATCTATTTCACATCTTGTACAGTACATATTATTGGTGACTATAGAGGTGTTATCTCATGCATACAGGGCTCTAATAATGGTAAAAACTTTATTTAGAAAGTCTTAAACAGGTTTTCTATGATCTACGAAAATATTTCATTTATTAATACTGAATCCTACTTTGCGGAAATTCGCTTATTACGGTCGGGTCTGGAACCATTTAACCTCGATAAATGAGGGATGACTGTAAATCCAATTAATTTGTTCCAGAAAGCCAAAAATGTTAACACAAAACATATTTTACATTTTTATCGTTATACTTGATAGTTTTACATTCACAAAAGGATTTAAAACACATATAAATGATGAATGAAAGGGATAAATGAACATGTAAGGTTATTTTTACCTTCATTGAAGACGTGACTGTTCCCAAAAGACACGATGTGGCAGCGAGATCAACACGGGCACCACCTTCATGTTTTGTCGTGAGTTATTTCTTAAATTCAAGTGTGATCCTCGCCTCAAGTCTCTGCTTTTCTTCTGATCATGGCTGCAAAATAACCCAAAATGGAGCCAGAGAATGTTGCAAGTGCCAACATTTTGCTAAAGAAGATGGAAAACCATATTGATTTTGTTTTTTCTGTTTTTTTATATATATTGTTTTTTTTTTAATTTTACAAACTCTGAAACAAATGAGCTTTTACGGAAAACAAAATGAGAAAACCCAACACAAGTGTGCATTAAAAACAAACACATTCATGTTAGATTTGACATTTGTATCTGTTTGATGTTTTGTAATTCCATTTATACTACTTCTACTGTAGCGACTAACTCAAATGTCTCACATTAAGTTCTCGGATGAATAAATATGTTTTTCTGCCTGCAAGCAAAAAACTAAAGTTGAGTTTTCAATTACCTTAATAGTTTTTGTGTATGAATGCAAGGCAGTGTTTCATATATAAACATCATCTCTTTCAAGTGAAGGGCAATTCAAACAAAATCCTAAAATGACACTTGATCTAATCTAATCTATTCTAATCTAATCTAATTAGGCTAATCTAATGTTTTGATTGTTTCTTGATTATAATAGTCAATGAACGACTTAAAAAAAAACTTCCATCGATCATGAGTTATCCATCTAACATCCATCTGCCATCACAACCACGAGGTGTCACGGCTGTTAAGTCTCGCCTCTAAGTCATAGCCGGCTCCTCATTAAGACTTGCTGAAAAAAGTGTGCATGGCATTAGGAGTGACACATTAACAATGCAGTGTTCATCAATTAGTAAGAGGCTCCAGTGGTTATGTATGAGACTAATATTAATATCCTAAATGGAGTTGTGTTGACGGGCTCATATAAGCCACGATGTTTAACATTTCATCTCTACATTCTCGTTATTCTCTGCAACTTCTGCCGCTGTGTCATTTAGACCTTGGTTTTTGCGGCTTCTGTTACTTTGACTACACTTTGACTTACACTTTGTCCTTTATTTGTTGTACTTATTGCCTCTGCCAGTGAGGTTCTCCTAAGCATGGGTGTACTTATTTTGGGTTTTTTTTTATGATGGGCAAGCACAATTTAATACATATTGTTCCCATCTTAAAAAATGAGCCAAACCTCCAAACACCTGTCTTATAAAATGGGACAATACTTACATTGTTCTCTGCCAAATCTTACTGAATTTGAATTGTGTATATAATGTATATGGGTACAGTTTGTCCTCTTAGTTCAACAAGAACTTCTCAGTCTGGATCCATCTTTACGTCAGTTTAGCTGTTTTTTTAACCTCTAAAGTTAAATCCTTGGCGTGAGTAAAATATGCCTCAAAATTTGCACAAAGTCCATTAATCACCCTCATGCATGAGGCAAAATCTGTTCCACTGGGTTCTAGTATGTTTCAAGTACGGTTGTACTTGGTCCATGGGTCGATCAAAGCTTTTGTCTTGACTCAATGTGAAAGCAATGGGAACCAAAAGCACTATTTCCCCGTATGACATTTGCTCTAACTTCTTTAATACTTAGAGAAGTGAATGAGGTATCAAATTAAAGTTCATGGCATGTTTTATCAGATAGAATTATTGACAGACTTGATTTAATTCAACCTGTTAATTCATTCATTAATTCAACCTGTAGTGTTGGTTGAACTTTATTCAAATAAAATGTGAATGCATTTGCTACTAATTGTTGTTTACTTGTTTATATCCATTATTGACTTACAACTGATTCCCTTACAAAAAACAACGGGAATCTTGGAAATGTATCCAGGTATTTATTTCACAGGATTTCACAGGAGATCGAGAAGCTCTGGGTTTGAATTTCCGTTGGGCATCTCTGTGTGGAATTTGCATGTTTTCCCCGTGCATGCGCATGTTATCCGGGTACTACGGTTTCCTCCCACATTCCCACATGTTAGGTTAATTGGAGACTCTAAATCGCCCGTAGGTCTGAATGTGAGCTTGAATGGTCGTTTGTCTGTATGTGCATTACGATTGGCTGGCGACCAGTCCAGGGTGTACCCCGCCTCTCGCCCGAAGTCAGCATACCCGCGGCCCTTGTAGGGATAAGCGGCATAGAAGATGGATGGATGAATCGTTTCGGATCGCATCATTCTAAATGAACCAATATTGTCTTTGTATTTTATACAAGGACACAAATCAAATCATTATTAAAACGAATGGTTACACCCCTATTACGTAGCCATCTTGGATCACGCGCCCAAGACGAAATCTTGTGATACTAACCACGTCACAACATCAAAGGTCAACCAGGAGCTGTCACATGACATGCTGACGTGAAGTCCCCTCCTGATTTGCTTTCGCCAGGTGCAAGCAATGCTGTGGCTAGTGACTGATGACGACTCAAGCGGCACACAAGAACCACATTTACCACTTTTATTATTTTAATTCTGGATAATAACTCAGCGGTAAGATGCATACACCTTTTACAATAGCCACTATTTGTATTTTAAGCTAAGTAAGTTAGTTTGTATGAAAAATGTCACTTGGTTGACCGTGCCGATCGCTCCCGGAACTCCATTTCGAAAATTTGCTTTTTCCCATTTACTTGTTTGTTAATTTATTATTTCAGTCCTCACGGGGGTATGCTGGAGTATATCCCAGCTGATTTATGGACGAGAGGTGGGGTGCACCCTGGACTGGTTGCCAGCCAATCACAGGGCACATATAGACAATCATTTACAGTCACATTCATACCTATGGACAATCTCGAATAGCCAGTTAACCTAAGATGCATGTTTTGGATTGTGAGAGGAGAGCGGAGTACCTGGAGAAAACCCACGCAAGCACAGGGAGAACGTGCAAATGCCACACAGAGATGCCCAAACGGAGATTCGAGCCCAGATCTTTTCGATCTCCTGCCTGTGTGGCCAACATGCTAACCACTAGGCCACTGTGCGGCAAAATGTCTTCCTCTGAAACAGTGAACAAATCCCACTCTATCCCACGTTTGTTTACAAATGAGTTTTCCCACGTCACAGCCAAGAGCAAAGGAGTGCTTGATTTCCTCACATTAACTCACCTACAGCACTGCTAGTACTAGTAATCTCGCCTCGTTGGAGTCTTTTTTATTATTATAGGTTATCGCATCCCTATTATACCTCATGAACATTTTCACTCAGCTTCTGGCGTTTACTTAACATCCATCCCTCCAACTCCTCTTCTTCCCCCATCCACACATGCTGACCTTTTACTCATGCTCTTTTCTACCACATCCTTTATCTTCCTTCATTCCACCCACTTCACCTGGATTGACCGCTGCTGCATTGTGGACGACTCCTCAGCATTCCTGCACTTACACGAACAATTCTTTCCTTGCATTTCCTTTCCCTCATGCACTCATCTCGTTATCCACTTCCGTGTATCATTAAAAATGAGTTGGCGTATTATGGTGGAGTAGAATTAGGTCACGTCGACAGCCAGGCAAGACAGATGATGCAGGCCTCACGACCTCCGTGCTTGCCTCCGAAATAAAGTGCCTCTTACTCCCCTCTCCCCTTCCCTTCCTGTCATCCCGAGGTTATCTTCCCGTTGGCCTCAGCCGCCTCCGCTTTCCTCTCCCATCACAGGAACAGTCATGGAAAATGGAGAATTCTTCCGTGTCTCTCCTCATCATACCGGTGCTACGGAATCACCATATGTTCTACCTTAAGGAGGTTTGGGTGGCATATGGCTCAACGCACACATACTCAAAGTCGAGGGAGTTGAACCTATGCTGTAGTTTTGAATCTCTTCACCAGCTGCTTATCTCTTCTGTCTTTTGCTCACATCATTGCTTCTTGTCTTAACAGATGATCTGAGACACCCAGAGGTTGGTGGGGATGTTGTAAGGGAGCAAATCGGAACAATCGCTTATCCTTACTGGATAATGGTTCTTGTCTGCTCGTTTGTTCTGTGTCCTCTTATTTCTCACAACTGAGCGGGCCCACAGGAGTGTGTAACATGGCTGGAGATGTAAAAGTGCAATACAAGCAATATCACAATCAAGACAACGAGGGGTTCTCTTTTCCCATTAAATCCAGTCGTGTCTTCTGTAAAGAGCTTGATTTAGCTCACAGTATGTCCAGTTTAATTCAATGTTGGCTAGTTAAACAACTAATGAGCAAGAACAATGTTCATTTTGGACAATGTATGACTCAGGACGGCCAAGGTAGCTAAAGGCTATCACTAAATCTAGTCCAAGCGATACCCGACAAAAGCTTGGTTTTTTGTTGTAGTTGTTGGTCAGCTCTCTGCTCTGGTCACAGGGGTGAGAATCAAATAGGAACTCGCAATAACACTAATACAGTGATTCAGTGATTCTGCAATAATTGATACGTTTGGACGGGAAAAAAATCTCATATCCGCGAAAAACTTTTTAGAAACACTTTCCTTGGATATTGATCAGACATAATTCTAATGGTAAATAGCAAATATTTACATAACAAACATTTGAAATAGGTAAAAAATACAAACATATACTTTTGTCTCATATTACCGTAAAAAGAAACTCGATATACGGTCGTCCCTCGCCACTTCAAGGCTTCACTCTATCACGGTTTTAAAAATACATTCTTAATAACTTATCGCTGCTTTTGTGTCAGTCAAAAATATCCATATTTAAAGAAATTTGACCTATTCTTGGCCTAAATTAAGTATTTTTCCAAGCATAAAAATGGCTAAATGAACGAAAATACAAAGAAGAGGCATTCCGAAGATGCATTCAGAGACGTGATATGTATTATTGTACACTGGTCATTAGGTGTCAGCAATGTTACGTTGATGAGACAATAGCAACCGCAGAAATTACGCTGTCCAGAAAAAAAGAAACATCAGGCAACTTTCCCAGCACTAATCCGTGAGTCTATGTTATATCTTATTTATGTCTAATGTATCTTATTTTCTGTTATTATGTCTACTATATTGGGTAATGTGAGTGTAAAGGTGACTATAAGGGTGTTATTTCATGTCTGGAGGGCTCTCATAATGTTAAAAACCGTATTTAGAAGGCCACAAACTGGGTTTCTATGCTCTAACTACAAACATATTAAATCCTACTTTGCAGAAATGTACTTATCACGGTTGGGTCTGGAACCAATTAACCTGTAGATTCGTAGTTCATTGCCACCTTGTCCACCATCAAGATTTTCTCTTACTCGACTGAACATGAACCAGACCGTGATCTTAAAACCAAGGTGCACACTGAACCATGATTATGTATGTAGTAGGGGTACCCCAAGATCTTGTGCCACAAGATCTCGCAAGATTAAAATGTGACAAGATTTCTCATTCAAAAAAAAAAAAGTCTTGTGGGCTTTAGGTCTGGGACGATAATAAATGAATTAATTAATCACACAATAAATGAAAAAGAACTTGGTCATTTTGCCTGCCTTAATATATTGGCACGTGCATGCGTCTGTTTTCCTCGTGTCTCGCCTCCAAACAGGCAGAAAGGTGATTTCACTCTGTGTATTGGTTTCAGCACCGTGGCACGTTTGTTCCATAGAACTGCATGAACGGAGTGAGCCCTTTTGTTAGTCATGCAGTCTCTTTTATCGGTGGGTGGGGGCGGGTTGGTAACATACACAAAGAGTCCAGAAGAGTGGAACGTAGTCGAAATTAAATCAGTAGATTGCAATAAAAAAATAAAAAAAAGTTTTATATTTTTCATTGAACTTTTCTTAAAAGTAATTTTAAACTCTCGTCTCATCTTGCACACCCAATCTCGTGCATCGTCTCGTCTTGTAAACTGAGTGTCTCGTGACACCCCTAGTGCGTATCGTTACACCTCTAGTAGGAACCGATGTCGAGATAAGTGATATGTTTCTCTCAGCTTGTACCAAAAGATAACAAATTAAAACAAGCTTTTTGCACAAAGCTTGCTGTCAAAGTGCTGCCATGATATTCTACATTAAAATCCTTCTGCTGTACTTCATAATTTAATGGCTAACTTGACCACCCGATTTTGATCTTTATGTATCAGTCATGTCTGTTTGGCTCTTAGCCAGTATGTAAAAAAAAATAAAGTAAAAAAAACAAGTTTATTATTGTTCCATTACAATTTCACAATTCAGTTTTTCCCCCCAGGTTGATGAAAGCTGAGACCAGCTTCTAACCTTGTGAACTGCTTTTAATTAACCGCTGAGATGTGACCTTTAATGTTCTTTATTATTCGTCTGGTCTTCATTAAGCTGTTTTTTTCCCTTAACCCATTGTACCTTATTGTGTTTTATGGAGTGGTTTAGTTATTATTATTCATTTTACATCAAATTAGAGACAACCTAATACTGTCTTTGCATTTACTTCCTCCGTAGCCTCAATGTATTCATAATCAAAGCCAGCATATTTAACACCTACAGACATTGTGGATGATACTTTTTTCCAATGTTCATCCTCTTCACTTCCTTGCTCATCTTCCTCCCACTCCTTGTTCTCCTCACGTCTTCATCTTCTATTCGCCAAAGATCTAAGTCATTCTCGTGTCTTTGACGCTGCCTTTATCTTTTACATCCTGGAGGAGCAGCACACATGTTCAAGTAAAAGTTACGTTTTGTCCAAAGTTTTGATGACATCGCTTGATTCAGCCACTCTGTTATGTAGACATGACTTAGTGTTGTTAAAGTGGCTTCCTGTATGTCTTATTTGTTTGGTCTATTTTGTCCCAGGGTGTAACCTTGATTTGATCAGCAATGAGCAGATTCATTTTCATGAATTTGAATTTCTTGGAATAAAACATTCTGTAAGCCTTTGTTTAACCCCCACAGTCTTTCCAAACCCCAGTTAGACCTCGACCTAGCTGGGATAATGGCTTTGATGAGTTCTGTGAAGCAATTTTTATTACCATAGCCTTGTGGGTTGTAGTTGCCTCAAGATTTAAGAACAGTAGTAGTTTTTTTGTTTTTCTGCACATCTTGGAGGAAAGGATCTCTTATTATTGATTTCAGATATATCACATACAGTATCGCCAAAACAATACTGGAGTTAGTTGAAAGCCTACATTCAGTGTTACAGACATACTTTTTGCACTTCAATAATAAATCAAAGATAATAAATATTTTGTGTTTTCATAAATAATGTTAAACATTTGACATCTTGCACTATTTTACAGAAGCTGTGTGACTCTTATTAAATGTAACACTATACATCATTCAATTTATACTATTGATTTTCTTCCTATTTCCTACAACCTTGCAATCTTTCCAAAGGAAATTCAGCCAAGATTGAAAAAAAAAAGAAAGTTGGCTAGTGTGCGCTCATTAATGTAGTACTTGATGTAAGTATATGAAAACATTTGTAATTTGTTTTATTCCTTGTTATCCAAAAATGTCTGTTAACCACCAAATTCACTGCAGATCCAGCATATTACAGTTTTTCTCCATTGGTTTGGCTCATTTCTTGAAACAGAAATAACATTTTCGATATTGGGACCAAAACTGTTGAATTTGTACATCAATGGCATTTGTAAAGTGACAAAGGATTTAAAGTTGGTATTTTTTGTGGATGATACCACTGCCTTTTGTTCTGGAGAAAGCACACAAGAACTAATTGAAAAGGTCAAGGATGAAATGGTCATATTAAAACCATGGTTTGATAGAAACAGATTATCCTTGAACCTAAGTAAAACTAGAACAATGCTATTTGGAAATAGCAGAACGGATCAAATACAAATAAACGGAGTGGATATTAAAGGAGTGAAAGAAAATACATTTCTGAGCATCATAATAGATGAAAGAATGAGTTGGAAATCCCATATCAAATATATACAACAAAAGGTGGCGAGAAATACTTCAATATTGAATAAAGCAAAATATGTTCTTGATCAAAAATTACTCCACACTCTCTGCTGTTCTTTGGCATTACCATATCTAACGTATTGTGTGGAGATATGGGGCAATAATTATAAAAGTAATCTTTACTCACTCACTGCAAAAAAGATCGGCGAGGATAATTCATAAGTATAGCGAGAACATACAGAACCCTTTTAAAATCGCAGATATTAAAGTTTGCCGGTTTAGTACATTTTCAAACTGCTAAAATAATGCATAAAGTTCACAATAATTTGTCACCCAAAAACGTGATACAGTACTTCTCTATCAGAAAGGAGAAATATGATCTTAGGGGAAAATTAAACTTAAAACACTTACATGTGACAACAACGCTGAAAACCCACAGCATTTCCGTATGTGGAATTAAATTATGGAACGGATTTCGTAAGGAACTCAAACAATGTAACGAAATGAGCAAATTCAAAAAACAACACAAGCAGTTGATGTTTTCTAAATACAAGGCAGAAGAGTCTTGGTCATTACAATGATTGTTCTGTCATGCTTATTATTTATTATTTATTATTACACTGATTATTATATCAAAAATATTACATGAAATGCACAAGATGTGGAATGGATGGGGGGTAGGATTAAATAAGCTTTGCTTCTTTCTACTCCATTTGGACATGTGGAACTGTGAAAGGATGATTCATGAGATCTATTCCATTGTAACCTTCATGCATGTTCATGCAAACCAAATAACATGGACAAACCTCCAAACAACTTAGCAATTGTTCACAACAGAATTATATTTCTCATGCATTTCATCAAATTGCAAATGTCTTAGACTTGCAGTGCTTTCGCAATGCATTTTGGTGGCACTGACAATTTATATGGGAAGGAAAGTGTTTTGGGAGAGATATGAGCTTTTGCAGGTGAAACATGGTGTTGTGCTGAAGCATCCAAGTTGATTTTGGTAAAAGAACCAAGAGTGTTGGGGAAAAAGTCCGGTCTGTTTCGGGAAATGAGCCAAAGCAATTATCTTTGCATTTTGGTGGTACCGTCTCGTCATACCGGAAAGGAATTAGCTTTGAAGCATGAGTGAACAGTTTTGGGAGCGATATAAGCTTTTGCAAGTGAGCTAAGTTGTTGTGCTGAACTATAAGACTGTTTGGCCAAATGGTCTCAGAGTTTAGAAAATATAATTCCTGTTTCAAGAAATGAGCCAAACCAGTGGAGAAAAACTGTAATATAAATGTCTCCTCCTTTGTAGTTGGCTAGCAAACAGAAACAATGATAATTAAACAATAATACACTTACTTAATACACTATCTTGTACTGTAACTGCAGACCAATAACTGGTGCTATGTATAATGACGGACGTGTAGACCGGCCAATGGTTGCATGAACAATGACAGTGAAGGTGTAGAAGTTATGGAGGCTTTCTGCAAATCTGTAAAAGTGGGCATATCTGTAAAACACTAAGAAAAAAATATAATACCTAATGACAAAAATCTTCATTGTTTTGTATTATTTTTGATGTCGTTCTTATCATCATACCATTCATTTACAGTTATTTATGAAAAGAATAATGAAAATGACAAATTCACGATAGATTTGGTGGTACTTGGTGTTTTTTTATTTTTTATTAATTTGGCACTACCTGGCCACCCCCACTCACAAGCACATTGTTATGGAACTGTCTTTGTAGCTTGTCAGTACAACTCTGCCCAGTAGATGGCATTACAACACAGCTTCTTAACACACCTTATACAGTACGACCATACCGCAAGTGACTATAACGCATCTGTTTAGCAATACAGTGAGATATTGGCTGTGCAGTGACGTGTGCGTTAGCTTTAACATAAGCGCACGCCTGCACGGAGCCCAGGAAACATCATGAATGGTTGTGTGTGTTCTAAAGCGCATACAAGCGTACACCCCTGCACAAAGTGAAAACTACACCCGTAAGTCAATAACTCCATGTTCTGTTGTTAAATTTTTAACCTTTTTAAAACATAAGATAATGCATTTCTTATGACACAAACCTAAAAAGCTCAGTTTTCCCCATCCACACACAAGCACTGAGCCTGAGTTACAATGTCCACTCTGGCGTTTTGCGTCATGGCCAATTATGTAAACGCAACTCAATGCCACAGATAGATCACAGTCCTGTGGGAAACACTGCATTCTCTGTGTGTAATGTAATAATGTTGTGTACAAGTACATATACAGCACATTCACAGCAATTTGCAGTTGAATGAAAGCATCAAAAAGGTCATTTAAGGCAGGGCTTTTGTGTTTAGTGGCTGTTTAGTAGTCAGGTCAAATGTTAAATCAATGCACCAGACATGTTTTGATATCCAGAGCTCCCAATTGAACCATCACGAAAGGGGCTCTGGGCGGTTCAATGGGGGGTCATGACACCAGCTATATTTGTCTGGTGGTATGTGACATAGGAATCTCTTTGTCGGATCAACACAGTTTGAGGCCCACACTTTATATCCCTGCTTCCTTTTCTATTTCAGCCTTTCCTTTCCTTTCCCGCTGTGATAGCAGAGGAAGAGCCAGAGTGTTTCAACAGCCTCTTGTGAATGAAGGGAATTGAGACAGCGCTCATGTGCATGCACGAGCAGCTCCCATAAAGTAACGAATATAAAGTACGCATATCACTCATGTTCCATTCCGCGGGAATTCCTCCACCAAAACACATGCATCCATACACACACACACACACACACACAAACACACACACACACACACTCACCAACCCAACAACCAGCAGTTTTTAAACAACCTCATCATTCGTTTGAAGAGAGATGTCTTATCCCCCCCTCGTGCGTTGAGGAATCAATGAATCAGATAGTTCTGTTGCTCACATAACTAACGTGCATTTCATGTTTCCAACCAAGTACATTCAATCAGCATCCACTGGGGCATTTTTCTGGTCGATGGATGCGTTGAATGGATTGAATACCTGCACAGCAGCTTCCAGTGAGTGATGGACTTGATACACGCCCGTAAGAGATTTTGCAGTGGTTTACAGGAGGGACTTTGTTTAATGTACAGCACAGTGAAGGGTTAGGGTTTGGCCTTAGTCCACCTTGTCCTTTTCAAATCTTAACCTGTCTTTGATGGCTTGTTGTCCTTTGACGATAGAGATCCTATTGGTTTTGATAACATAACAAAAGAGGCTCAAGATGACTAAATTGGAATGTGTCTCTGTGGGTTTTCTGAAAACTGTACATTTTTGTCTTTCTGTTTTGACATTTTTAGGTTTTGATGATGACATTTTACTTATTACATTCAGTAATCTAAATGTTGGCTCTGCCAAGGAAGGGGTGTCCAACGTCCGGCACAGGGTCCATTTGTGTTTTGCAGCTTTGTTTTTTTGGCCCGCGGCATATTTTAAAGCTACAATTACATCCAGCCAACACTACAAAAGAGGATTAGAGTCACTCCAAAAAACTGTAATAAACAACTGTGTGATTTGATGCAGACAACACAAAGACATTCTTTCTTTACATACGCTGAACTTCTAACTACATCATGGCCTTCATTGGATTTGTTTTTTTTGCATGTAAAGGTATTGCTTCTCTTTAGTCTTTCTTCATGGTTCTTTGGACCATGTTTCTATTGGAGAAGTAGCCAATGTTCACACAATTTAAAAGGTTTTGAAATTGTAGTGAAAAATAGAGAAATAGAGGCAGCTCGATCAAGAGCCCAAAATGAAAGTCCACAGGGTCTGTATAGCAGTTGCCGTGACCCTCTAGAAAGAAATAAGTTAGAGTTAAGCTTGTGTGAATGAGGAAAATACATCCATTGTGCTTCTGCCTCTTCCAGTATTTCTCTATCACTCAAAAGTGCATGTTGTGCAACTCTGATTGTGCTATGTGAGTGTATGTCAAAAAGGCCTTCTATGAGAAGCTATTAGACCAAAAATGCACTGAGCTATTGGACTGAATCCATAGGTGTAATAATAATATCTATGTTTAATAAACAAAAGGTGACAAATATGAAAGTGACCTTCCGGATGCTTCCATTTTTCTGGTGGTAAAAGTTTGGACACTCTGCTGCCTTTTACCTGCACGTGTCCACTTTTGGATTCTTCCTGGGTTTTCACGTGTTTCTGCTGCACAGTGGCTGGTATTCCTGTTGAAGTCCTGTTTTGCAGTGTCGTCGGACTGTGATGTCATTGGCTGTTCATGCAGTTATTGGGCGGTCTTACATGTCAATCATTCTATGTAGCAACACTGTTTGGGTGTGATGTTCTTCCATGTGTGTGGTTGAGCCACAATGAATTGTTACTTTTAAAGCAGTGGTTTTCAAAGTCTGAGGCAGGCCAACCCTGGGAGGTGCTAGAAGACCAGAAGGGAAGTTCTGGCAACTTGAGGAAAACAAAGAAAAACAAGTAGTTGACACTGAATCAGCAGTGCCTCTACTGGTTGCAGCCAAGTGTTGTAGTCCATTTTCATTTGCATGTCTTAACAATTGGACAATGTGCATTGTAGATGACGATGCTTCTTTAGAAAGTTTGTAGTTTGTTGGACAAACATGCTAATTTGCTAAAAAAAAAAAAAAAAAAAAAAGCTTACAAGACATGTTTGGGGGAATACAGAGGTAAAGTTATTTGTTCAGCCCTATTTTCAGTCCCTCGTTCTCCATCTCCTGCCGTTTGTCTTCCCTCTCTCTTGCATTTCTTTTTCTCCTGCGTCTCTTCCTCTCTGCCGTCATTCCTCGCGCCGATCAGACAGCTAAAGCTGCCAAGCTGCCGGAGGCGGGATCAGACAAGAGGCGCCGCTCTGTCCGACCTCGCTCTCTCCGGAGAGGCAAACTAATGCAGACACGCCAATAAGCTTTAAGGAGACAATTATTCACCATTTATATCAGCTCTCTGTCTTTTGCACTTATACAGTATTCCCGTTCATGTCTGCAACTGACTTCTTTCTAATGGTGCTATCCTTTGAAAGCTTGCATGTAACGATCTATGAGTATGCTAATGTGCACGTGGCATATATTAAGCTGCAGTCTTTACACATAAGACATGACCCTCCCTCCCACACCAACTGCTACCGAGATGCCCTTCAAGCAGGGCACCTAACCTCTTGGTTCTGATCCAGTTCTCCTGCAGATAAAGTAATGGCAATTATTGCAAACACTGTTGGGATAGGTATCATGAAGGGATTATTGATTATTAACAATTCTGTCTGTCGGACTTGAATATTTTTAGAGGTAAAGCTGAGTTGAGAGCTGCTGACATGCTTATTATACCAGTAGTAGTTGAGCATGATTCAGGTGGAAGTGCTTTTGCCGCCTAAACGGGCTGCAGAAGAAATTGAAAGAGGAGTTAAATGTTCAATGTAATAGTAATACTAAATGAAGAGCGAGTGAAGTTGCAAATATCGCAATGCAGTTTATATCTCTGTCACATTCCGAGTGAAAGTTAAGTTGCTGTGAGGTTTTCTCAGGCTGCGTTTGGTCTTGTGCATCGTACTCAAAAGCGCTTGTAACATTTTGATGACCTTATTTAACTACATGAAAAAAATAATTCATTAATATCTCCAACGGTGTTGAAATTGTGCAGCATTTTCTTTGCAAAGGCTGCAACTCACTGCCAGTGAGTGTTTATATAATCATATTTGACAGAGATGATGATAAAATCTAAACTTTGCAGAACATTAGGTCTCAAGCGCACCCCTGAATACACAATGCAGTTGCATGGTATCAGCTTGCTTTCAGTTTTCATATCTTTTTCCCAAGATTTCCACATTTTTTTCTGTGCATTGGTTTAAAACAAAAGTCTGTCTTTTGGCTGTTTTGGCAAAGCAGACACACGGTTCCCAAACTTGGTTGAGGCATTCCATCACACTTGATCTGACTTGAAACTTTAAGGTGAACAGGCCGCCCACCCGCTCGCTGTCTGTTCAATGATAACAATTGTTTGAGCACCGTGAGGATTTGTTCTCTGTGTGTATCAATGTTAATCACATCATTGTGATGTCCCGACTTCTGCGCCTGTCCCAGGGGGGGGTTTAACACTCCTCTCTGGCCTTTTTCCCTCCTCACCCGCTGTTTTGTCCCCCCCCTTCCTGTCTTCTGTCTCCCCTCAGAGGGCAGTTGATGCTAATTGCACGCATGCCAGGGCTCTTCATAGGTCACTGGAGGCCTTTCGGGGAGTTGCATTGTAGTGATAAAGTAAACCTGAAAATGACCATGTGCGTTGTTTCATCAGTTGAGACATAAGTCAAGATGGTGTGTATTGCATTTTCATGCATATTGAGAATAGTGGCATTCTAGCAAGGGAAGACTATGCTCGATAGATTTGAGTGTGGACAATAATAAGATATTTCTTCCATTTTGAGAGAAGAATAGACTATTTCAGTATTGCCAATAAAAATAATGTAATTTAATTTAAAGAAATAACTTGTGAGGATTTCAAACATTTCTTCCATTACCATGATAACCCCTAACCACCTACTGTAGTGGTGTAAACAAACAGTGGCCTGTCCTTCACACTTCTTGCACAAATATTGATAGCCGTTCCGTAATGCTACTTCAAACACCATGCATACTGTCAAATGCATACCAGAGTAGCATGGCTCCTAAACCCATTTTAGTCAGTCAGAAGGCTGGAGAAAGTACTTCCCGGAAAAGACATAATTGAGCATCAAAGGACTTAATTCATGCGACATATAGCAGATATTATTTCAGCAGAAAACTACAGTTTGCAATTTTTGACCTTTGCCTGCTTCAGAAATCTTACCAATTCTAATATGCTTTTCCTCCTTTTCTTTTTCCGTTTGTGTGTACGCCCACAGCGCCAGCCAACGCCCAGATTGTGCACTCGGGCGCTGCGTGCAACGTCAAGGACGATAACATCAGCGAGAGGATCTACACCATCAAAGAGGGAGACACGCTCGTGCTTCAGTGCATTGTGAAAGGACACCCGAGACCACAGGTGAGCTCCTGCAGCTGGTGTGGCAGAGTATTTGTTCTTTGCTTGAATCACAGATATGCACCTTTAGAGGCACGTTTTCAAAGTAAGGCTAATAGACGCTGATAACCTTGAGCATAATTGCCATTACACGCCAAATTCCTATCCTGTCACATATCAGGGTTGTGTGACATCAGAAGCATCTATCCTTACTATAATCACCAAAAACGATTTATCATTTTCCATCCATTGCTGTAACCATGTAGCAACAGGCATATTCATGATTACATGTAATACTTGCAGTATTTTGCCATACTTTGGTCGTTTTAAGCATTCCTGGGACTTCCTTCCTTGGCGCATTGATTTCACATGGCGACACAGAAACGACCGCTACACATAACATTAACTTTTCCAAACTGTAAAACAAAAACACAGCAGCAGCGGCAGCAGCTCCAATATGTAGCGTTTCATTTCGGTAGTGACCTGACGCGTTGTGAGCGTGGCGCTGATGCGCTATGAGTGAGTGTGTGGTGAAGCTAGTCACTGGCCGGTGAGTATAGCTGGTGTGGTGTGGCGAGGTGTCACTCCTGCAGTTAAGTAGTTCTTTGGCGTAACAATGTTAATAACAATAATAATGATAATGCCGCTGTAGCTTGGTTAATATGCAGGTCAGATTATGTAAATGGTGCTTTGTTGGCGATTTTTGGAGGTTTTTTTCAGAAGGATTTATAGGTGTAATAGATGCATCCCATTACGTGTATTCTTAGCTGCCTCTTTTTAGCTGTTTTTAGATCTTTAGAACACACAGAAAAGAGAGAGACACGTGTTCAAGTCTCACATAAGGATTGTTTAAGATGGGCAAAATTCCCAAAACAAGTGCAGTTTCACTTTAAGGTCGGTTTATTCTTCTGTGAGTAGTCACTACACTGTCCTTCTGGACACTGTTGTGACCCTTTGGAAGTTCTGTGTCCGGGTTGAGCGTGTGCTGTGCAATTCTCTGCTGAAACCCTATGGGGCAGTGTTTTCCAGTCAATCAACTCAGTCAGCAACCATGGATGATGGATCAACAATTTCTTTATTACAAAAACAAAACAGGTAACTGTCAGCCAAACCACGACGAAACAACATCAGCACGGAGCCATCCTTCTCCTCCCGCACCCACACACACAGTCAGGACACATGTCACGTTCAAAGACATTCGAAAATCACAAACCTCTTTAGCGCTACACGACTGCCAGGTTGTTACAGTATCTTTGGGCATGTTAAAGGATCTCCTTAGTGTTTCGTAAGACTGCCTTTCATGGGAGACAGAAGACATTATTGGCATTTCTAAGCAAATATGTTGGGGGTAACACGTTATAAAAACAATCCAATAACATTCATATATTGTTTTTTGTTAACAAAGTCAGACCTCAGCCATTTCCAATGGTGATTCTAAAGTTGAGCATAGAGTCTTCCGCTTTGCATTGGCTTCTGTTTCTCTTTAATGCCCGTTTTCGTCCTGTCATTGGCAGTCGCCGTTTACGCAATCATTGGTGTCTTTAGATTTCCTTCACTACAGTCTCCAAAGTGGTGTGGTACGGTTTATTTGTGTCAGACATGCGTAATAGGTTACATTAAGGAATATCTCGTGATTACAGTTGGCAGTTCAACTTGTCTGAAAAGGAGTACGAGATGCAAGTGTCACAAGTGTCTGCTCATGTGCAGTTGGGACTTTTTGATTGGACAAAAAAGCATGTGGTCCCTGATGTGATGGAGACAACTTTTGTTGACATGATGGCTGGATTTCATAACAAAATATGTTTCTTGCGTGTTTCTTAGTGGGAGTAAATATAGTTGATGTGTAATTTTAGTGCTGCTTTTCATAAACAACTCCAGCAAAGCTTGGGGATATTGATGCTGCTGCACCGGCGCCTTGTTAAATCTGGCAATATTTCACTGAGTTCGAGTCAAGCATCACCTTGTAGATGTAAACACATTTAATGGATGACTACAGGCAAAACTTGCCCTGCCCCGGCTAAAATTCACTTATTCATCTTCAGTGTTCCAGCTCCAGCTTTTCAGGTGAACACTAAAGGCATTTGACATTCCCAGCCCTTGCCTTCTTTGTTTCCACGCAACCAAAAGGGAGTTAAAAGAAAAGCCAATCCTTATGACACGCTGTGAGATTATTCTTATTCACTTTGCTGCATCACTTGAAAAGTGTAACTCTTTGCATTTAAAGGCCACTGGAGAGAAGTGAAGAAGAACAACAAATGGTTACGCAGCGGCTTCATGGGTCACACATGCTGGCTTTTGTCCTCAGAGGCCCTTAAAGGAACACTGCAGTGTTTTGGAGCGTTGCCCATCGTCCACAGTCCCTGTGTGAGACAAGAACACATGTCTTTCTCATTTCTGTGCGTGCTAGATAGCCGCTTCGTGCTGGCAGTTTTTCACTAACGATGCAGGTAAAGAGGATTCACCTATTTTGCCTTTAAATGTTTAAAAATACATCTATGCCATGACCTGCATGTTAACCAATGTTAATGTAGAAGCTAACTTTTCTGGTGTAGTGACACGGCTAGATCAACTGCGTATAGAGCTGTGATATCAGGCACTCTGTCCTCCATGTATCAGAATCAATATCACGGTGGCTTACTCAATGGACAGTTGTCCATCTGGTCCAGCTGGCCTGAGGCGTCTTTTCCACTTGATTTTGGGTAGGTGGAAAAAAAGTGTCTACCACTGGTTTGTTAGCGATAACAATTATTTTTTCATGTGATGCAATCTCTTGGAAACAGTGTCCTTCTCGCCAGATACACAAAGCCTTTCCATCGGTGGTAACACTGTGTGCCATTCAATGCAGCAGAAACACTTGATACCTGTCGGAATGACTTGGCAAGCTCCACATTTACACCACCCCGTCTACACCGATGTTTCACCCTCTCTTCTTGCCTGCTCAGCTTCTAAAAAACCTGTAGCTCATCTTCCGTATATTCGTGCTCAAAAAGTAGGGATGCACAATATTTTTTTCGAGCCGATACAGATATTGTAAACGTCTAACTCCTCAAACAAAAGTAGGATTTGACATACTGTACCTGTAGATTTGTCCTTACCAAATATCATGACATCACTACTATTAACAAAACAAAATAGCGGCGGCTCGGAAGTACAAACCGGGGCTCCAAGGGGTTTACTTGCCGACAAATTCGGTGTCTTCACCTATGGTAAAGGGCTGGTCGCCCAGCTCTACCATTTTCATGATGAAATCATAAATCGCTTTAGAAAAACTATTTGCAGTTTTCAAACGCCGTGGCGATAGGAACAAGTCTCGGGCGTTGTAGTGACGCAGTGTTTCAGGCGTTTCTATACCACGTTTGTTTGCAAGTGAGTTTGCAAGTCACAGGCAGGAGAAAAGGAGTGCTTGATTCGCTCATCCTAACATACCTACAGCACAGGACAGGTAATTTTGCCTCATTGGAGCGTTTATTTAAATTACCGGTTATCGACACTATTTTATAATGTTATCGGATTTATTGGTATGAAGTCGTGCACCCCGATCAAAAAGATTCTGGATCCTCATTGGTCCCAAAGTAGTCGTAGTTGTCGGCGCTCACGAAGTCTGCCATGATTAGTGGTAGCAAACACTTTCTATGCTGTTGGTGTTGATGGAAGTAGCATTAGTTGCTATGAAATCAATGTGCTCAGGAAAGAAGTTCCGTAATGCTTAAAAGGAACAAAATACTGTGAGTTGTACTGTAAGTAACATGTTAGGCGAATAGGTGAATCGTCATTACACGCATTGTTACTGAAAAACTTCTAGCATGAGGTGACAATCTAGAACGCACTGAAAGGAGAAAGACATCTGTTCTTGTCTTAAGCAGGGACTGTGGATGATGAAAATTCCCCCAAAAAGTGCAGTATTCCTTTAAGTGGAGAACAGAAATGTGGTAAATGACAAGCCAAAACCCACGCCTGCATATAAAAATGAATGGCTTTGATTGAGGACAAACCTATGTCTAATTTACGTGATACCAAAAGATTCACCCAGGAATAGTTATTTCAGTGATCACTTACAGGATAGCCAATTTCAGTCATTCAGTTCACGCAGTCCACAGTTTTCTGCACTGATATTTGTCTAAGAAGGCCAAAAAGGTACAGGCATGTTCCTAAATTGGATGTCAAGCATCTATGAGTGTATCACAGCACTGACAAGTTGTTAAACGGAAAAAAAAATCAAGAGAAGCTACTCCACTGACGACAACAAATAGCACCAGTACTCCCATTACCATGCTTCGGTACAGTTGTACAGTTATATCTCCAAGTGGGAAACAGACACTGCGTTTCTTTCATCACTTTGTGATACAACACCACTGCAACAATCTACACTTGGTGGATTATTGTGAATTGTTCTCGTATTTTCTATTACGTAATGTGGCATTTGTCATTAATAACTGCCGGCAGAAATGATCACTTTGATTATACCGCGCATATTTAGCAAGCATACCGCGCTGAAGCCCATCTTTTTCAGTCGTACTGGGCATAGGAAAATGTAACGGTCTTGAGCAAAGCATGGAATGCTCATGCTCGTCAAACTATTGTGACTTCAGGTATACGCAAGCATAGCACGGTGGGCCAGGGGCAACAAAAAATGAAGTGCCGCATATCTTCAAAACATCATAAGGCAGAGCAATGTGATGACTGTCTCGTTACACAGCATTAAAACACGCACACGGTGACTTCTTGTTCACTGTACAGTGAGGTACAAAATAAAAGCATGGCAGTATTAAAAAAACATAGTCTTAGCAGAAAGAAGGAAGGACACACGGCATGAAGTCCTTCATTGCTCTGTGTCACTTATAGGAATAAGTAAGTAAGTTTGATGATTATGTTGTGAAGTAAGAGAAAAAAGAGTTTGATCTTAGGCGTTTAATCTTGAGGGTTTAATTTATATTGGTGTTCCAATCCCCGCGCTGTGAAAACCTTTCAATGTACTGTATGTGCGTGTCAGGATGAGCGAGTGGAATGAAATAAAAGGCATGTAGGACAAATACTTAGATACTTTATTCATTTCCAAGAAAAATTCACATCTTATTTATCAGTGCTCATGTAGAACCTTTATCAAAATTTGACCATGCACATTACACTTTTTTGAACCAGAATTACTTACTATAAAATGTAAAAATGGTGTATGTTTTTTAAATGTGCAGCAGTAGGGGGTATGTGGATTCAAGTCAAATGTCTGAAAGGGTACGTGAATGTAAAAAGTTTCGGAACCACTGTTCTAGTACCAAACGTGGGGATCATCTGTCATCTCCGTCACTTGTTTTTGCCCTACTTTTGAGAGAAGAGATGCTCAAATGGTCGCTTTTCAAGTTCCAGGTTTTCGTGACGTCATTGAAAGAAAAACTTCCTTCCTCATATACATGATACCACCTCTGACACTCTCCAGGCTCTGCTATACATCCTAAATCTAAAGCCTATCTGTCCGTCAGCTACAGAAGTGGGAGCTGTAAGTTTGATCATCTTGTTTTTCTTTGTAGGTTAAACTAGCATGACGTTGCTGTTAAAATGTGACTGTAATGTAACCACTGTAGCTCACATAGCTATGCAATGTTTGTGTTCTCCTGTCCCACTCCTTAATGTTAGCTTGTACGTGATATTTAACGTACAGAGATACAGTGTGTTTCGCTCCAAAAACACGCTGTACGCTGTTTTTGGAGCCACACGCTCGTGTGGGCAAACACAGCTACTTAGAATTCATTAAAGCTAATGTCGTGTTTCCACGAGGGCTTACTAAAAACAATTTTAAACATCATTTTAAGGCTCCCTGTATTGGTTTGATTGGAATTCGGTGTTTGGCTTCTTGGTTTTGGCAGGCCTCAACCTCTTTGAACTGTCTCCTACTAACATCCTTTCCATCACTGATGACAGCCATAGACAGGAAGCTCATGCACACATAAATGACTCAGCATCACCAGCAATTAGCACCTTTTGACGCATTGCCCCTGACAACAGATGACTTTCTTTTCCATGCAGGAAGTGTTGTTTGGATTGACTGACGGTTCTGTCACAGCTCCCCCCCCACTCTGTCCCTTGAGGGAATTCCAACTGGAAGTGCTCTCTCTATTGAGCATTGAATACAAGTGCATGTTTTTTTTTTTTTTGACAAACACAACTGCCTCTTGGTCGAAACAGTTCCTTTTGTGTTGCATGCTACACCAGCTTTGTGAAGAATCTGTGAAAATTGCCTTGTGACAAATAAACCAAAAAAAACAAAACCCAACAACTAAAAAAACCAACAACCTGCTTTGCTGAGGGGGCAATGAGGAAAATAGAGCAAATAGGAGATATTGCTGGAAACATCTGGTGTCCTGTGTTGAACTCCTGGGTAGAGAGCTAGCAGAGGGGTTGTGTGCGTTGTGTGTGGGTGTGTGTGTTAGGTGAGAAAAGCAGTGTTCCTCGCGGGTGCATGTCCACTAGCATCACATCAACATGAATAAAACAGAGCCCTGTGTGTCGACTCCTTGTTCTCTTCTGTTTGTGTTTATATGTATGTAAGTGGTGTGTGTGTGTGTGTTACAGGACTTTTTGCCCGGTATATCTTCTTTTTTTACTCAAAGAATTTGAACAATACTAATCATATAATAGGACAAGCTGCTGCCTTTCACGGCAGAGGGCATGGGTTCAGTTCCCGGCCAGTGTTGCTTCAGGAAGGGCATCCGGGGTAAAAACTGATCCAAAACCATTCATGTCATTGACTCGCTGTGGCGATCAGGGGAAAAAATCATTTTAATAAATATAATCATAGTGTGGTAATGGTCACAAATTTAGGTGCACCTGCACAGATCAAATCTAAAATTCCGCTTTTACAACAGGATGTAAACCTATGGGAGGCAACAACAATGGAAACAGTATGATTAAATCTTCAATATACTAGTATAAGCTGATAAAACAATACAAGGAGATAATATAGGTGCAGAAAATACCCAAAGGGAACACAAACTTTTATTGCATTACTTTTATTATTGTTGTTTTGTTTATTTCTATCTCCAACAGTGTGTAAAATACAGAATGAAACCTACAGTAAGGAATAAAACACTGTGTAAATGAAACCCTCCTGTGTTAGAATATATAGATAGAATAAGATGAGGAAATTATAAGATAAGAGAGTGGTAGGACAATAACAATAAAATTGAAAGATAAAACACTACTGGGGAAAACAGCAAAAAAAAAGGTTTAATGCTTGTTTTGCATTAAGATGACCATGGATGATACCGTTTGCCCTGAAATGTTCCTGCACACAGTAGCACAATGTGCAATGATGTGATCAGAAAACAACACCATTATACACACAAACAGGTTTATCTTGATCAAAAGCGCATTGATTCCAGGAGTTCAATTCAGACTAAGGCTACGTTCACACTGCAGGTCAGTTCTGGTTTTGTTTTTGCTCATAATGGACCTGTGTCTGATTTTTTTCATGTCATTGTGAACAGTGCAATTCCGATTTTTTCAAATGCAACTCTGGCCTCGTTTGTATGTCAGTATAAATCCGATATGTATCCAATCTACTGCAGTCTGAACAGTCAGGTCGCGGATATCCGACCTATATGTCATCGAAAGGCATGGTTTATCTTGCAAGACTTGGATAAAGGTACTCACCGATGTAGCAAAAGTTCTTCTAGTCATCCAAAAATTGTTAAAAGTTTCAGTGAAGCAGCTCACGGCAATGTCCCACCACTCCTGCCACCCTCACGCTCCTCGGAACAGATGTCGCAGCAAATTACGCACAAACTGCCATAGCCAAAAATTTCTTTCTTCTTAATCGCCTACTTGGAATCATTTGGTTAAGAAAAAATGGACTCCCGTTGCACAAAATCCTCGGAATTGCCACAAACGTGTTAAGGAGAGCACACACTGCAGCGTGCTTTACTGCCGTAAACACACGGAAATGCACGTGATGCTTCTGCGCTTGCACGCCACCTCCCGGATGCTTTGCGTTTACATTATCAAGTCACATTTTTTTTGGTAATGTGAACGACCACATAAAAAAGCGAATTTGAGCAAAAAATTTCAATTGGGCAGTGTGAACGTAGCCTAAGAGACCATTTAGAGGACATGTTTCTGACATGTTGAATTGTGCAGCATGTGATGTACAAAACTAAAGCATTATTACAATTACAAAAGAAGCATTAGCTAGCTTAGCTGTTAATTTGCTCAATCTAAACTTGACTGTGTCTGGTCTCACAAGCGTAAAAAGAAGTTAACCCCTCTAAAGTGTAAAAAGAATAAAACGTACCTCATACCTAACTCATAACTTTCATAAGAAGAAACCACATATCCAAAAGTACAGAGATCTGCTGCGTATATTTTGAATTTGGTAGTTGTGGTGAAATGGAAATTCCATGGTTTTAATTGTTACATTATTGAGGTAGTGATGATAAAATCAATTCTGAATAATGTTTGGTCTTTTTTGATTGATGACTTAATCCTGGATATTGAAAAAAAACAGACACAAGAGCCTGACACGGATATCATAGTTTTGTTGAGTGGCTCTGATGTTAACTGCATTTGCATCCTGTGACATGATTTGCGATGGAAGTCATTATTGATGTGCTGTTTGCAAAATATGCGCACAATTTCTGCTCCACAGATAATGACAAAGTACAGAAATTTTGGAAATCTCATAAAAATAGCTTCCTTCCGTGTCCACCACCGTCACGCTCGTTAATTAGCGTGGGAAGTGCCTTGAACGCCTTCTGTTTTCCTTCTAACACACACCAGCTGCAAAGCAAGATGCTATAGGCTATAGTTATTGGGCCAAATTACTCCAAAGAAGCATTATTAAGTTAATAATGTATTGATATCTAAAAATCATGTGGTGTCCAATTATCACTGACCTATATTTCGGTGAGTGCAAGGTTTTATTTGACACTATTTTT
The DNA here is from genome assembly GCF_027744805.1 of Dunckerocampus dactyliophorus. Taxonomy (NCBI): domain Eukaryota; kingdom Metazoa; phylum Chordata; class Actinopteri; order Syngnathiformes; family Syngnathidae; genus Dunckerocampus; species Dunckerocampus dactyliophorus. Next base: position 7,848,116 of record NC_072821.1, on the reverse strand, counting down.
TTATAGTTTAACATTGTGAAGCTTTGTTTTTACATATTTTTTTAGGATGGATGTGGCGGTGAAATAATGGGCCAATTGACGGTGGTTTCTTATTTTATTTATTTATTGCTGCGCCTTGCCTTGATAACTACCGTAACTGAATCTCCCAGGCTGGCTCGCTGCAGACACAACAGAGAGGGTGAGCTGGCACAGCAAAGGATGCACATCGGTGCCGTGACACGTCAAGTCAGTCCGAGGCTCTGTGACTAATTAGAAAATAAAACCGCAGAATTCAGCCACTCTGCTGTCAGTCTCTGTTGGTGTAATTGTACATGCTGCTCCCATTCAATGCAGAAATGCACGTTAGGTCCCAAACCTAGGCAGTGTTTTTTATTTTTTTATAAACAAGAGGAGGTTCATAATGAGGGACGGGGCTAGTCTGCACCAAAAAGTCCAGGGCCTAATTTTTGTCCCAGTCCACCCCTGCTCCCTTGTCAGGTTGTTAGTCAGCAGGTTTGGAGAACGTGTCCTATTCTTTTCTTCTCACGTTCTACTCCTAACAATCCTTGTTGAGACTGCACTTTCTTTTGGAATCTTTTGGAATCACAAAAACACACAAAAGCAAAGTAAAAGCAAACAAGAGCAAGAACTGCATGAGGTAAACTGATGTCCTGTGTGGCATCACGGCAGTTTTAATTCAGATGTTTTCTGTGTAACTTTAACGGTATGTTTGTCTCTCAAAAAGTTTAGTCAAGTTTTGTATTGTACAAAATGCACTAAGACAGAAATATGAAACATATTCCAAAGAACTGTGTTTTGAGTGTAGAACAGAGAAACTAGACTACCGTATAGTTTATAGTATAGTGATTGGAAGTTGTGCTGACCTCTGTGCCAGAGTGCTGTGCAAGATTAGCAAACTGCAGCATTCTCCTCTGTCTCCCTTTGGGCATACTGACTTTCCACTGCACTCCATCAGCTGTATTGATAATGTGATGCTCGTCACTCGAGCTCTTGTTCAGCCAGCCTTTACATCTTTCTATACCTCCTCATCCTCCTCTTTCCCAGCTCATGTGTCATTACCAAGCAAAGTATTTGTCCTTTTGAGCAGTTTAAGTGACTGAAAACACCATATCTACCAATATTGTATAAAATCAGCGAGGTTAAAGGCAAATGATTTTCTCCCCCAAAAAAGAATTTCTTTCCTTGTGATGGTATGTTTAATTTTAAATGTCAAGGCAGACCATTGACAATGGTGGACCTCCAATTGCTTCGGAATAAATGTTTCCCATAAGAAATAACTGGAATGTAATGAATCCATTCCAGGCTCCAACTGTGGCCATCATAAAATCTCCATGAAGTGTACAAGCAACGCTTTGACATTCTTAACTGTCATGCACACGTAAAAAGAAGTTACATTGATCAACTTGATTGAGCACTAGGGAGGAAGGTTATCTTATTCTGAAATTATGTTATGTTATGTTATGTTATAGCAAAACAGTTTTCTAAGTGTGAGACAGACGTCCGCTGAGAGGCGCCAGGAGGCTTCAGTGGAGGCACAGCAGCTTGAGAAACAAAGAAAAATATATTTTTTCAACCAGCTATGCTCACTGTGCCACATTTTAAAAAGCCCTGTTATTTATCTTTTAATGCAAATAAAAAACCTTAATTTCCGGACTAGAGAGCACACAGGAGCGGCTGATACATCGGAAATTACGGTGATCAATTTCAGTTTTAGTATTATTGATAATATTGGACACACTTATCTTAAAACAATTTCCTTGAATTCCCAGAAATTCAACAATCCAGCAGTTGAAGACACCAAACTTGCTCTAATAAAAGTTTAGCATGTCTTTTTTTGTTTTTTTTTGTTCTTAACAGAAGTTTGTATGTGCCTGTGGGTGTTGGCCATTCCACAGTCTGTTCTGGCTACTTTATTATTTATGACTGCATACCAGTTTATCAAGCGTGCCCTCATAATTCTCTATGTATTCAGCCATCAGAGAGACAATACCCCAACAAACACTTGAATGCATTTATTGATGAAGGTCCCATGCGGAATCTTAAGAGCTTCCTAGTTAATTTATTAGCTAAGTGGTTTCCCTTCATTCAAGAATACTTTATCCATATCCTCTGTGGCTTTGGAACAGCAATGTGCCACATTTAATGTCTCTATTTAACATCATAAGATGTCCTGATTAGGAGTGCTTTTTGTGTCTTTTTCACATCTTTTCTGTCTCTCTGAGACGATGTAGATGTTTCCATTTGCTTTTAGCACTCTCTCTCTTGGAAGCAGGATCCAATTTAGGCAGGTGAGGGTGGCCCAATAAAGACCTGTTTTGGCAAGAATGAGGCTGATTGAGGATTTGTCCAATCCTTTATCAAGAGCGATTGTTTACCTTTGCCTGAGCTAGATTGAATTGAAAAGAGAGCTCCATGCACCCACACAGGATTTTAATCAGTTTTCTTTTTGACTGCATCTTCTTTTTGCTTCACGCGTTGTGCAGTTCTTCACAGCAAATCACTTTCCCACTTGGAAGTCTTTGTTTTTGCCTCTGTCTTCATGTTTTCCTCCCCCCCCATCCTCTCGACAGCTATGATACTTTCATCCTTCTTATCAGGTTCATCCCTCTTCTACATGCTACACATCATAGCTACTGCAACAACCTATACTTCAAGGCAGCACTGCTTTGTATAATACAGAGCATTAACAGCAAGACAAAACTATAAGAAACGTCAATATGGCAAAGAACAAAGATGTAAGGAAGGAAGGGAAGAAGAAAAAGAAGTGAAGGAGGAAAGGGAGGGAAAATGAAAGCAAAAATGTTAGAAAAGGACATTTTTTAAAATTGTTTTATTTGTTTCAGGAACATCATGTTTACACATGCAGAATTCAGCATGTCTGAAATGGAGTTGGAAGAGGTAGAGCCTATTTAATCCTACCCCTTCTCCATGTCTCAGCAATTACTGATGGGGAAAAAAGTAACAAACAAGACAAAAGAAGGTATAATAAGGGAGAAGAAAGAAACAAGAAAGGAAAGGACCCAAAGGAAAAGTAAAGGAAAGAAAGAAGTAACCAAGGAAGGTGTAAAGAAGTAAATGATTGAATGGAATGGGAAAGAAAGAAAGAAGGGGAAGAAAGACCAAAAAAGAGAGACAAATGAAGGCAGGAGGACAGTCGGGCAGTAGTTTAGAAAGAGCAGACTGGACTCAAAAAAGGCGTAAAGGAGGAATATAAAATATAAAAAGAGAAAACAGAAGCAAGGGTGGAACGATGGAACGGCATGGGAAGGAAAGACGGGAAAGGAAGAATGGACAAAAAGGGAGATAGAAAAAATAAGGGCTGGCAGGAGGTTAGAAAGAAGGTCTGAATTGAGGAAGTGGAGAGGAGAGAAACATGGGATGGGATGGGAATGGAAGAACATAAAAAGGGGCAATAGAAGCAAAGGAGGGAACTAGGAGGTAAGAAAGAAGAACAAAAGGAAGGAAGGAAGACAGAGTACTAAAGGTCACACGTTTTTTGCAAGACTGAAGTTAACTCCCAGGACAGCGAGCCTTTTAGTTAACAAAACGTTGTAGTGTCACTCACAAAGCTTTGCTTGTGACACACACACGCACGCTCACACACTAATATACACACTCACATGGCCTCTTCAAGAACACAATAGGACAGTAAATGGTTTTTGTGAAAGTGATTCCTGCCCACTTTATTATTTATTCATGGGTCTTCTGGTCACTGCAACCTTGAGACGAGTGTGTGTGTGTGTGTGTGTGTAGATGAAAGGTGGAGCAAACCATAAAAGAGAAAAGTGGAGAGGCAGAGACGAAAGAAGCTGTGTGTGTGTTTGTGTGTGATGAGGCTGTGGTTTGGAATATGGGTTTGGATTTCCGTCCTTGAGGGCTGAGTGGAAGGCGATCAATAGCGAGGATGAGAGCGGGCTGATCGGGTGGCAGCACGAGGCTGCAGAGACCTCAGCGACAACATGACTTGGACGCAAACAAGGTCACTGGCTGACCTCTGACTGGATGGAGAGGAGGAGAGATGAAGATAGATTAACGCTGGTGTTTATTGTGTAAAGTCTATACATTCAGTTTCCTAACAAATCTAGAGTGACACTAGAATCATTGAGATAAAACAGGAATGTGATGATTGGATGGCCAAAAATTGCACATTTGTAGGACAAGAAACGACCTATTAAAAATGGAAATTTTGATCGCACATTTATCTTAACATAAATAAGTTAAATCCCTTATTTTAAGATTTCAATTTGGAATATTGGTCTTTGAGTTTAAATTTGCATATTTGTCCACCACATGGTGCTACTTTTTCCCATTCAAAGCATGCAGCAACATTTCTGCAAGGATGTCTTGCTACTGAAATGGCTCGTATTATACTGTTTTTTCCAGCCAAAAATGCACAATGAGGAGGAAAAAAAACATATATAAGTCACACTGGACTAGTCCACCAATTCAGTTCATTACTTTATGGACAGATTTTCTAGGCGCAGCCAGAGCATTGAAGGGTTCCGGTTTGGTGGCTGCAGGATTAGGGCTGAGACAGCTGAGTGTGAAGCGGCTGCGATGAGAATCAACACATCCAAGTCCGAGTTGATGGTTCTTGCTCGGAAAAGGGTGGAGTGCCATATCCGGGTCGGGAATGAGATCCTTCCCCAAGTGGAGGAGTTTAAGTACCTCGGGGTCTTGTTTACGAGTCAGGGAAGATCGACAGGCGGATTGGTGCGGCGTCTGCGGTGATGCGGACTCTGCATTGGGCCGTTGTGGTGAGAGAGCTGAGCCGAAAGGCAAAGCTCTCAATTTACCGGTCGATCTACATTCCTACCCTCACCTATGGTAATGAGCTTTGGGTGGTGACCGAAAGGACAAGCGGGTACAATGGGACGAAATGAGCTTTCTCCGTAGGGTGGCTGGGCTCTCACTTAGATGTAAGGTGAGAAGCACTGTCATCCAGGAGACACTCGGAGTAGAACCGCTGCTCCTCCGCATTGAGAGGAACCAGATGAGGTGGCTTCGGCATCTGGTCAGGATGCCTCCCGGACGCCTCCCTGGGGAGGTGTTCAGGGCACGTCCGACCGGTAGGAGGCCTCGGGTAAGGCCCAGGACACATTGCAGAGACTATGTCTCTCAACTGGCCTGGGAACGCCAGGAGGCGCTGGACGAAGTAGCTGGGGAGAGGGAAGTCTGGGCTTCCATGCTTAGGCTGCTGCCGCCGCAACTTGACCTCAGATAAGCGGAATTAGATGGATGAATGGATGGATGGACTAAGTTACATTTTTGGGGGGAAATTTATTTTATAAAATCAGAGACCAGGAATAGACATTTCGTGGTAAATTGTGAATGGACTTTCAGTTGTATAGCACATCTTGTATTTCATCTTGAAAGGCAAGTTATAGTAATAACAATAAAATTGAGAACAACAGGCTAAATAGGCATCTGTTCACGTAACGCGGATAGGTGGTATGTTAACGTAACATATTAACAGTTATTCAGGTAACTACAGCCTAAACAACTTAACCTGCAGAATACGATTTTCTTTTTGGTGCCATTTGTGTTCCGTCTCTCAGTTGTCTTTATAAGTTGATGTTTACATTGTAAATTTTCTGTGGTACAGGATTGGTATAGGTATAGCAGATACTGGCACAAAAGCCTAGAGCGCCCTCTCGTGGTGGCTGTCAGTGTGAAAAAAAAACATATCCGGAGTATAAGTCACAGGACTAGCCAAACCATAAAAAGAAGTGTGACTTATAGTCCGGAAAATAGAGTATCTGTCGTTACTAATGTTAGATAACGATGACATAGTTGGAAATGGTGATTAATCACGATTAATTCATAGGAAATCTGTCATTATTACAAATACAATTTTTAATCTTTTGACAGCCCTCGTATTTACAGTATGTAGCTAATGCACCCTGGTCAGGATTTACCATTTGAACTGAACTGGACTGCTACAATGGCTTAGATATATCTATAATATATAATATATATATAATAGAGCACAGACCTAGACCAAGGCCCAAGCGCAGGTCGAAGCCCTCTATAACGCTTGTCAACATTATTTGGATGTTTCCTATAATCTTGCTCATCAATATAGTGGTGCGTTTGTAAAATTTCAACTTAAAAGAGGATGTTGAACATTACATCATGGGTAGAGTACATGGGTGGTTTTTTTTTTTATTTGGCAAGGGCAGTGCTGCATGTGTTAAAGATAAAACTTCTAATTAAGAAGTTTAAAGAGAGCAAAGTGCTTGTGATGAATAGTGCACGGTGTAAAGGACTAATAAGCGAGAGACACAAGCCAAGTTAAGCTGGGAAAATGTCTCCATAATGTTCACTGTTGCATGCTTGACCTCAGATTTTCCTGATCTGGTAAAAATACATCAGTTAAGAAAGGTCCGCCAAGGTTATGTGCTTCTAATAAGCAGTTGGGCAACGATGGAACATCTGCTTAGCATATTTGGATTGTTTGCTTGTAGTATATTATTCAGCAAACAAAGGGCATATATAGTTGGGACACAGTTGTTTGTTTTCAAGCAGAATTACGTAAAATCTTGCTTTGCTTAAGTTATATTCATGAATGTTCACGCTCTTACAGTAGCATGATGAAAAATGTTACGTTTTACTTACAGGATCCGAAACGAGGGCATTTAAATTACTTTCTAAAAAAAAAACAACAAAAAAAAGGACGTAAAAAGAGTACATCTCATGGGAAAACAGGACGTTTGGTCATCTTACCTATCATGATTGTTAGCCAGATCATGCCATAGGACTTGTATAACATCCCTCAGTTAAAATTATTAAATGTGAGGGAATTTCTGCTGATTTTCTCAGTGCATAATGTATCAAATCAAATTAATGATAAAAAATTGATTTCAACATTTCTTTGAAGATGCATTATTGAAGCTAACTCAAGTGTGCATGGTCTTACATAAGTTATAATATACTTTTCAAATCTATAGTTCCATTGCCTGGATTTAGAAACATGTCTTTTCCAGATGTGACTTACTTGAGGCTCCTGATTGGCTATAATCGTCTTATAGTTAGAATATATAGCACCACTTGTTGCCTTGGCATAGTTTGGCCTTAGACACTTATACTGTATTCTAGTTTTTAGCTATGATCAGGGCAATTTCAAAATGTTCAAAATGTACAAAATCCACATATATATGATTTTTTTTTTTTACTTCACACTTCAGTTTAAGGTAGAACTTCTGCGTTAATGAAGGTGTTAAAATGTGAGTTACACAGTCTTGGCAACTGCTTCCTTGACTACTTGACACATCGAAGGTTCATGAATAAAATTAGTTTAGTAAAAAAAAGCATAGACACTGAATATTATGGGCGGCAAGTGCCTGTCCTGTGATGGACTCCTCTATAGTGTGTCGGTATATATCGGTTTGTCTCCAGAGTGTCTGCTGCTGTGGTAACACACTTTGCACAGACACCTCTCTCCGGCTTAAAATAATAAAGGATGAGGTCCAAATGTCGACATACCAGGAAGTCGAAAACAATTGAACATACACTCTATATTAAAGTGTGGATTGCTGCGTTGAGACTTATTGAGGGTACGTCTAAATGTAATAGAGTGTATGTTCAGTTGTGTATCATCACTGACACTTTAATTAGGAAGTATTTTTCCATCACTATGCTAATTAGCATCACTCATATATTGTACTGTGTCACATATCCAACAGGGCGGTTTCTGTCACTTTTTGCCTGTGCATTACATCATCCTAAAAAAAGGATGATTCCTCTGCTTCCTGTAATGCTATCACAGCTCTGGACTCATATTACAGTAGCAGAATGACCAATGCGGTCATTTGTATTGCATGACAAGGTTAAAGAGAGGGAAGGCGTGTTCAATATCATCGAGTCAGTTTTATTGAACGCCGGGCTGTCCCACCTTTGCTGCAACATGGTAAACTTGTATTACTCTACGTAAAAGATGGGTTTACATGAACATAATGTGAATATTCTGCTGTAAAAGTCTCAATGTGGGTGTTACCTAATTTTTCGTGTCTGTATGTACATATTTGTTTGTGTAAGTTAATGCTTCTACTCCTGCACAGAAAAGAGTGCAAATTTGTCGAACTATGCACCACTAGTGTGTTGTCTATGCTATTATTTTGCAGGAAAACACAACACATTGTAGCGCTGTTATCAAAGCCCAAAGTTTGACCCCATAAGTCGGATTGACTGATCGACTCGAGCAGCTCAGTGCGCTCTACAAAAACTCTCACTGCAACTTAAGAGTGTTTAGCCAAATCATGACACAATTTGGTACACGCCTACTGACAATCACATGTCTGTCAAATTTGAGCAAGCTTGGTTACAAAATGTGGCCGCCAAAGCAGAATGTCTTTGCAGGTGTAGGACTTAGTGACTAATTGGCTATAAGTCATTGACCATTTGTCTAATGATTACAAAACCTTGATGATACAGTATCTGTATCTGTATTACATCTGTGGTAGCCTGTCTTTTAAAGTGCATTTAAAGTTTGACAAAAAACAATAACAAAATGTAGTCGTACTGCTGTCATAGGTAAATACAAACCTATAAAATACCAGTGAAATAAAGTTGTGATTTTGATGGTTGGTTTAGTTGCAATCTTACCAACAGCAATATCCTTGCCGATGAAGGCCTTTTTGTGATAAGTAATGATGACTGCACCTGTTTCCTTGCAGGTAACCATGGTTAACAGACGAGAAACAACAATTTCAAGCACACTTCTCCTTTTAAATCTAACTCAGTCAGTACGACAGAGTCATCTTCAGCCTTTGTCCTTGTCAACACTCTCACCTATGTTAACCAGGGAATCACAAACATGATGTCAGCTGGTCCTTTTGTGGCAAGGCTGAAATGCAATAGCGGGTGTTTCTGGGATTATGTTCATTTTCACGACTAAGAGGGATTTTGCAATTGCCATTCATCTTATCACTCTTCATAACATTCTGGACTATATGCAAATTGCCATTATCAAAACAGAGACAGCAGACTTTGTGGAAATTAATATTTGTGTCATTCTTATAACCTCTGTCCATGACTGTAAATCCAGTCTTGGATTGGTTAAAAAGTCAGCAAAGACAATTAACCTTCATTTGCAATATCAACATTCATTATCCAGTATCTTAACCTGCAACTATTTTATTTTCACACCCTACTTTTGCTTTTCCACACTTGTGCTCACAGTAGATTATGCAGCCGCTGTGCTTCCATGCAGTCGGTGTTTGTGCATGTGTGTGCGTACGTGTTTGGATGTCTGTGTGTGGCTCTGTGCCTGCGCCAAGTAGTATTCCCCGATAACAGGATTACCATCTTAAGCCTATTCACGGTGAGTGAGCCAGCTGGATGGATAAAGCACTGTATCGTTGACTCCGCTGGCGTTACATCAACAAAACCGTAAAAGAAAAAGTAGGCAACAGGCACAGCAAAGCTTTTGCTGGTTTACTAAGGGAGACTATAAAGGATTCTCAGCTTTGTAACACGGCAGGAAAGCGCTGGGCTTTGCGAGAGTTCAATCAAAGAGGGGTCGATTACTTGGGACGTATACTGTATTTGCTTCTGTTGTAATGGTGCATTACACTAAACATAAACATGAGCTAAGTTCGAATCTACAGATCAGTGGAGGACATTTTAAATTAATGCACATAAACTGGTAATCTGATGCACACTAAGAATCTGTTGGTCAGCTGTAGATTTGCTTCTTGATCCTGCTTCTGTTATTTGTTCTGCAATCATTTGCAAAACTGCTAGATTATCGACTTTTAATTACCTTGTCAGATATGCAAATGGATGTATCTAATCGGATTAACTGGTGATCAAGGGTTTCGACCCCCATAGACCCCATTGACTTTGTTGATATGTCCTTGAATTACAAGCTACCTTGCATGGAAGTGTCCATCATCAGTGCACAGGTTAGCGTTACGACATTAGGTTTTCATAATAGCATTTTGGTATCATAATGTTAAGTTTGTATGTAAAAGTATTGCAACTTAAGCATTGAGTAATGTTTTATGCAAGGCAGTAGGTCCCCGCTATTCGTGAGGGCTACCTACCGAGACCACAAGTGAATACCACATAAACGAGAGTAATTGAGACGCCCATAAAAATGTAAATTTCTGACCCTCTAAAAAAGCCTGGACTATGCTGCTGCACTGAGGCGTCACCATCCGCTACGCTGGCTCGAGCCTCCCCCTCCAAACCCCAAACCCTCCTGCTAGATTTACATTGTGCAAAGCACTAAGAAGATGCATTCAAATTGTGAATGTTGTATGCTATGCTGGTCACTAGGTGTTGGTAAAAGAACATTCACGTTCAGTGAGACTATCACCACACTTGCTCGCTGGAACAACAAGCTTTTATTGAAGGATTATCTCACCACAAGCACAATAATAATAACATAAGAATCATAATAACAATAATCAGAATAATAACATGGGCTACTATTGTGACCATAACCCATGCCAAACTAAAACTAAACTCTGACATCCCCTGGCGTCACTTCCTGTCCACCACACATCCTGGAACACATTTATTGCAGCACACACGAGCATGAGTATTATTTATGTCTTAAACGGCTTATTTTTTACTATCCAGTCCACTTTATTTATATAGCACATTTTATAAACCCTGTTTCCAAAGTGCTGCACAGACTAGTAAAACCATAAATAGTAAGAAGTAAAAGTAGAAATGACTACAGTTAAAAACTAAAAGATGAAATAAAAACAAAGAAACAGTAAAATATTTAAAACAAGAAGTCAAACAATAAAAGCAATAAATACAGGGAGTAGGTAAAAATAAATAAGATTAAAACTAGAATAAATAAAACCACTTAAGAAAAGAATAAAAGACACAGAGGACCACGCTGAGTTGAAAGCCAGTGGATAGAAGTGGGGTTTAAGATGAGACTTAAAGCTTTCAATTGTGGGGGCCGTTTTTACATAAGGGGGGAGAGTGTTTCATAGCTTGGGCCAACTACGGGAAAGGCCCGGTCTCTCCTGGTCTTAAGTCTCGTCTTGGGCACCACCAGTTGGAGCTGGCCTTCAAACAGACCTCAATGTCCGCGCAGGAGTGTAAATTTGGATGAGGTCCTATTTAAGTGAAATTATATCTACTATATTAGGTAATTGAGTGTAAAGGTGACTATGAGGGTGTTATTTCATGTCTACTGGGGTCTAAAGTGTTAAAAACTGTATTTAGAAGGTCATAAACAGGTGTTCTGTGCTCTAACTACAAAAATATTCAATTCATGAAGAAGAAATTCTACTTCGTGGAAACTGACTTATCCATATTAACCAATTACGAGGGATTACTGTATGCCTAATACCTAGTAGTCAGGGACTATCTCATTGAAGGTGCATACAAATGCTAACATTCTAATTCTCTAATATTAATAATAATAATCACAACACTAATTTAACTTAATTGTCTATATTTGTTGATTTATATCTCAAGATAGCAAGTAGACTGTGAGACCCATAAGGATTATACATAAATGCTAACAAAAAGCAAGATGAAATGATTTTATATAACTCCATTGCATTCCAGTCACTGCTATGAAGACAGAGAGCAAAGTGATGCCAAAACTGTCTTTGCCTCCTTTCTATTGACTCCAGTCAATGCTAATTCACTGTTATGGTCTCCCACGTGTTATTTACTGGTGTTGACAGCTTGCACTTTGGACAGCACGGCAAATAGGTCTGACAGCAGTTGGGGCAAAATCTGCTGGATCCTGTTGTGATGTGTCACTCTGACGAGAGAAGTGAGCACCTCACAGACAAGAAGCTGTGCGTGTATGTGTGTTTGGCAAGACAGATATTTTTACATGTAGGGACAGAATGTCAGAAGGAATCAGGGAGTGAGACACACAGGGAAAGATTAGAAAAGGTATGATGCTTAGGGAACATAAATACGCAATACGCAAATAAAAGAACATATGAGAAGTGATGCCGATGTGGGGCTGCACGGCGGACTAGTGGTTAGCATGTTGTGCTGCGCGGTCGGGAGAACGAGTGTTCGAATCTCCTTTGGTCATGCCTGCGTGGAGTTTACGTCTTCTGCCTGTGCGTTCTCGGGCTTTCTCCAGGTACTCGCGCATTCCAAAGCCATGTATAAAGTATGTTAGGTTAACTGGAGACTGAATTGTCCATAGGTGTGAGTGTGATTGGTAGCTGGCAACTAGTCCAGGATGTACCCCGCCTCTCGCCCAAAGTTTACCCGTGACCCTAATGAAGCGGAATAGAAAATGGATGGATGGATGGATGTTGATGTGTTGACAGTCCTCAGCCTTTTGGTGCCTCTGGACCAGGTTTTATGGAGTTGGCCGTCATAAAAAGGTTGATTTATGATCTTCCAATACAGTGTCATTTTACTACATGATCAATACAGCACATGGTGTAGCATGCAGGGCATACAGTATGTGGACCACGTTGATCGGCTATGGAAAACATGCTAAATGTTGTCTGCCACTACTGCGTCAGTTGAAATCATTACTTGCCGGCAGCAATTGAGCTCTCAAAGAAATATATTTCTTAAAGTTAACCTTCACTTCAGTGGTGCTGCGTAAGACTGCAGAGGCTAAGACCTAATGGTGTCGACTGGTGACACATTCATTATCGCGACAGCCAGTTCCTCCAAGCTAATGTTGAAATGGTGTCTGGAGTGTCAGGTCATCTGGTAGCGCCAGTTAGCATAAGCAGCAGGACCCCGCCATGCTACATGGTTTGGAAAGGCACCACACAAACCACTTAGCAGGAACACTACAGGAAAGGCTGACGATAGGCAGCAAGTTTTAGCATCAAGGCTTTAAAGGAAAGATTGTTTCAATCAACTACTGACTGTTTCAAGTGCGGTATTGACCCAAATGTAAAGCGACCCTGAATATAAAGACTTTTTCAAGGCCTTTTGTAAAAAAAAAAACAAAAAAAAAACTAACCTGCAACCAATGACAAAAATAGACATATTCAAGGAGATTGCAATGAAAAAAATACAGTAAAATAAATAGTACATAAGACTAAATAGTAGACCTCAAATCTAAGATGACCTGTCTTTTTCAGACTTTATTTCTAGAGCCGTGGTCGCATACCCCTTCAGAGATCCAGCTAGAAGTCAGGTACCCCATTCCTGCACACTTAAAAAACATAAATCACACAATGAAACATCTTTTCATATATGATTAAACATATTATATGACATAATAAAAAACATTTTTCAAATGCACACATACAGTAGGCTGCTAATTTAAATCGGAGAGGGTTTGAGAGGAGTATTTCCTGGCAGTTTTGTGTTCTGTGTTCTAAAATGTGGTGAACTGTGATCTTTATGATTTTTGCTGTGCTTTGGTCTGCAGCAACATGGAAATTACCAGTATAATGCAACTAATGTTACATGTAAACGTAATAATTATGAAAACAAAGGCACATAACGTACAGAAATCATTTAGGAAATTAATTCAACATGAGGCTTGTTACTGCGCCAGAGCTAACGTTATTAAACCTCACCTTTGTGCATTTACATACAACGTTAACATTTGTGAACAAGAACGAGGTGAAAGGAAGAATAGAAAATACAGTGTTCCCTCGCTACATCGCGGTACACCTTTCATGGATTTGCTCTTTCTCAGATTATTTTAAAAGGCACTTTTTTTAACAGCATATGAACACACATTGTGGTCTGCATCCTTGTGGTGTGTTAGAGTGATCTATCGGTGCTCTGTTGCATGGGTCTGTTATTGTATTTACTACTGCTACCAGTAGAGGGTGTTGTATACTCATGTGATTTGAAGACGTGTCCAGACATGTCCACTTCATCGCAGTATGTATACAACCACAACAGTCCTGATTGGCTAAGGGAGAACCCGCCCATTGTGTTCTGAGTTCTGACGTAGATTATTGTCAATCAGTCGCCTTCTGCAGGACTGCCTGTTTCCTGTTGTATGATCGCTAGTGCGCCTGGAATACTGTCTTCGGTTCATGGAGGACGACGAGGTGGAATATTTTTCTAACAAGGATACAAAAACGCTACAGCCTAGTGGCGCCAGGAAAAGCCACAATCAGAGGAGTGAGTCACTTAATTTCTTGTGTCCAATCTTGTAAATTGAACATTCAAATTCAAAGAAAATTTGAACTTTAAGAGTGTTTAAACAGGAGAGAAATGTGATCAAATGTTAATGCCTGTCTGAGAAAAGTGCATTAAGTGTATGGTGAGGGGTTTTACGGCCTTAAAAAATATATAATAATTGTACAAAAATATAGTTGGCTACTTTGCGGATTTCACTTATTGCGGGCTATTTTGGGAACATATACCCCGCGATAAACGAGGGAACACTGTACGTCTGTCTGCAGCGTTGGAGAAAGTCATCCACATAAGTCTCAATCTGCATCACACATGGTGGCCGCAACGCCCGAAGAAGACATATACTCGTGAAAGCTTACTTACACCTGCAAATAGTCAGTGTATCCAGTCAGCGAACAAATGACAGACTCGTACGCTGAGGAATCTATGTCCCATCTACGTCTCGGCAGACAGGGACAAACAAGCCTGGTACTTTCCCAATATGTCTGGTGATCTTGTACTCAACAATGGGACTAGTGTTATACAGTTGCTCCTTGTTTATCACGGTTAATTGGTTCCACACCCGACCGTGATAAGTGAATTTCACCCCATAACACCCCATAGTCAGCTTTACACTCCTATTATTATTTTGTTTACACCACATTGCGCAGGCTCCAGGATCACTGCAGCCAATAGCAACGGCCGCCAATAGCAAAGCCAGCTCCCGAGCTAACTAGTTAGCCTCTCCAATGTACTTATTCTAAATTTAAGAAAGTGTTTCAAACAGAGTGGGGAGAAAGGACAAAGTAAGAATCCAAAAACTTACCACTTCGACACAGAATGGAAGGAGAACTTTTTTTCAACATCTCATGTCGGACATGCAATATCTGACTTCATGCAGTGTGAAGGTAATGTAGTTTAGCGTCATGTCTCATCAATGTAACATTACTGGTGACCAGAATACTACATATAACTTCTTTCAGTCTTTTTTTTTTTTTTTTTACCAATAATGCGATGTTCAAATCGCGATATAGCGAAGGACGACTGTATCAAGTTTGGCACTTTCCCGATGGAAGCAGAAGAGGTCATTGTTTTTCATTAGAAACACAAACCACATTTCGATATAAAAATAGTCAAGACCTCATGCTATATGCAGCAGGCGTGTCTATGAATAGGATCGCATCACACGTACATTACATTACACTAGGTACCCTCTTGCTCTACGGATCGCTATCTTAATGGCTATTATTATTATTATTATTATTATTATTAATGAAACATAACTTGAGTAAGTGATAGTGCTATGATTTGGTATGCGATGTGCAAATGACATATGTATAAGAAATGCTGTAGACCTACTGTATGTTGTTGATGCAACAAAATGTCATATGTTGATGTAACCAAGAAGCATAACAATGTAGGAAATGTATCAAGTGACTGAGCTCCGGCTCATGATGTTTTAAAAGAAGGTTTGCTGTAAACAAGCACATGATTTCTTGGAAATGTTTTGCTAAGAGGAAATCATGAGACTCCTTAGAAGTGTCTTGATGATGCGACGGAACCAACACGAATCTTTTAGAAGTGTGTGTTGATTCACTGCAGAGGGAAATTGTCTGATTGGATGCGACGGGTTTTATAGTCTCCTGCAGAGGAGAGGGAATTTCCACCTGAAAAGACATCTCATTGGACGGTAAAGGGACTTTTCAGTGGAAGGAGACATAGGAGCGTTCGACACAGAGTGTATAAAAAGAGCAGATTTTCTCATCTGCAGGCTTTTTTAAATGAATTTCTAGATAAAAGTAATTGGAGTTCATGTGTCATCTTTAAGGCTAGTTATGCAAGTTTTTATAATTTTTATAATTTTACAGTTTATATGCACTTGCCCACTCTGCTATTGAACTCTTTGTCTTTGTAACATCTTAAAAGTGTCAACCAGAGTCTTCTGTGATATAAACAAGTTGAGTGGGTGCGGTTATGTTTCAACAGGTCCCTCCGAAAGCTAGCAGATGGATAATTAACTCAGGTCCTTACCAAGTGCAACAAACCATAAAGAGGTGGAGCAGCTATAAAGTTCAGTATTGCGTACATTATACACTGGTTACTCTATTGTGCGTAGTCTGGATGTAGCGGCACGCTGTTAAAACATGGGTGGATTTCCCTCACTCCTGACTTAAAAGTCTCACCTTCGATGTGGGAGATTAACTCTTAAAACGGCGAGTCAGACGGGAGGTGCGCACGCTGAAGGAGAAGTTTGGTCTTGCACCCCTGAGGTGACTAGGGTTTAAACAATGTCTAAATATCCCTGGGGGGATGCATCAGGAGAGGTGTCAAAAAAAGTGGTGAGCTACCTGTAGCTCTGTTAAAGGCAAAATAGAGGAGAATGGCAGGTGTTTTTATGGGGGAGGTTGAGTATAGCATCCTTTGAAAACCCCAGTACAGACATCCCTCGCTACATCACGGGCGAATTTTGCAGCTTCACTATCACAGTTTTTCAAAAAATTGTTTTTTCAACCACACTTTTTGTGGTTGAATATGGCCTAAAAGAAAATATGCATATTTAAGCACATTTTAAGTATTGTTTTAAGAATTTTAAAGCATAAAAATACGTAATTGAACTACAATACAAGTATAATGCATTAAGAAGACACATTCAATATGCAGTATTCTCCACTGGTCACGAGGTGTCAGTAGGTAAAAGAAACGCACCAGACTTGATTCCCGGAACAACAGGCTTTTATTGCAGGTTTGAATGATCTCACTGCAGGCACAATAAAAATAACATGATAATCATAATAATAATGATATTAACGCAGGCTACTGTTGCGGCCGTAATCCAGCTAAAACTGAACTCTGAACCTCCGACGTGACTTCACACATTTATTGCAACACATTTATTGCAACACACATGAACACAAGTTTCATTTATGTCTTAAACGGCTTATTTCCTCCGATTATATCTACTATATTGGGTAATATGAGTGTAAAGGTAGGGCTGTTATTTCATGTCTAGAGGGCTCTAATAATGTTGGTCATACACAGGTTTTCTATGGCCTGTGCTCTAACTACCAAATTATTCCATTTCTAAAGAAGAAATTAACGGCAATAAATGAGGGATTACTGTACACAAATTCTGATATATTGTCTTCGAAGTCAACATAAGATATGGAGTTGTATTACTCTTGGCAGTGATGACTTGCAATTATGCATTGTTGGTTTTCAAGTGTACATCATTCCGTATATAGTAATGTTCACAACAGATGTGACCACGAATGGAAATTTACATGCCTGCCTTTGTTAATGTGTTCATCATATCGTCTATTTGACTGGGGACATGGTGGCGCCGTCGATTTCATAAAAACAAGCGGTAAAGTGAGAAATGCATACCTCCATTACTGGAATGACTTTTTGTCTAACATCAGAGTTAAGATAAAGTAAGCATACACCAAGTTAAGAAATGCAGCATATTTCACATTCAGTGTAGCATCTGTTGCTGTTGTTATTGTAACCGGGGCAGTGTTATGATGCGTCAGGGTAGTGTCAAAGATGCCATTATGGGAATTTGGCAGCTGTTTAAGCAGGAAAAGGTGTTGTTTAACACACAAAGCAGTCCCTCGCTAGTCCCCCACCGCCCCCAACCGCGATGTTCTGACAAGTCTTCATTCATTTCCGTATTGAAACGTATGTATGAATACATCACAGCTGAATGCAGAACCAGTGAACTAAGCCTGCTGCTTCATGTTGAGCCATCTCCCAGGGGGTGCCATACCTTCTCAGCACATTATACCCCAAAGTTAAGAGCTGTTTTAAAAGAGAGAAAAAAGTCTTTTAACAAAATGTGTGTGTATGTCTATTGGAATGTGCATCATTTAAATTTGAAGTGTATTCCAACTCAAGATCTAATACAGAGTTGGACTTTGCTGTACTTTGTAAAGGGCAAAAAAGAAGAAAAGAGGCCCCCAGACATTAAAAAGATGATAGCACTGAAAGATGTCCACATGGGACTTGTTGAAGGAAACGAGAGAAGAGAAAGAGCAATAGAAGGTCTGAGGAGGAAAGCGCATACAGGTGATGGCTTTCAGCTGGAGGGTGTCGCAGGCTGACAAAAGCGACTCTCTTTGCTTGGCTGTCATCTGCATCACATTCATGATAACTCTTTTATTCACATTATCAGCACTCCACTGTATTCACTTTCGTCTGCCATCCCCGGCGGAGGAACTCACACCACCTTTTTCTCTAGCCGCCGCATAGCTGACAACCGCTCTGTTATATACTCTATATCGCTCTCTTTTAGTCTGGCGCACGCACACACAGACCACACACCAGCCAATAGATCTCCTGCACCTCTGAGGCACCTTTGGCTTAGAAAAGGTTATAACCCCTACACCAAGTGTTCAACCTCCATATAATGCTCACATGTACGAGACAGACATGACAGCCAGAACATCATCAGTCATCTTATTCGGGCCCAACGACAATTTCCACTCAATTTAATTTGCATTTGTGAATAATATAGATATTTTTCCTTTCAATCTGTTCTTTTAACCCATTAATGGCAACATATGCTAGCCAGTGGTGTTGTTCTTATATTTTTTGGTTTAAAAAAAAAATGCAATCTTGAGCCAGACCCTTAAACTGTTATTATTACAACCGCTGTTATTATTTAAATATTAAAAATCAATTTGAAAAACTGTTTTTAACTTTAAAGAAACAGTTAATGTTGCTCTTTTCAATGTATTGCATTTGGAATTGTCATAGAAGTGAAAAAATAAGTTAACCTTTGTAGCAATTAGGGGTGGGAATCTCTGGCCACCTCACGATTCGGTGCGATTACGATTCAGAGGCCTGCGATGCGATGATAAAACGATTATTGATGCATCTTTTTTTGTGATCAATAGTTTTTCATACAACATTTTTTTTATATATACAGGTAGAGTTTATTTTTACTCAGTGTGTACTACTAACACAAAGCATATTTGCAACAATCCACAATTAAAATAAACATGAAATAAAACCAGCAGGAAAAGTGAAGTGCACCAGTAGCAGCATGTAGGAAATTAACAAACTTCAGCATATTCTGAGTAACCAACATAAAAAAAACAAATCTGTCATTATTCACAAATAAATAACAGACTTCTGAATTCAAACTAAACTAAAATAAAATAAAAACTGCCTCTGGGAGAAGAAACCTTGAACAGAATCCAGGCTCTGTGGGGAGATCGCCTCTCTTGGCCGGTTGGGTTAAGATAGAAAAATAGACTAGACGAACAGAGAGCAGATCAAGTGAGAAAACCGGAGAGTCTTTATCTTAGTCCAAGGAACATACAGGCGTGTCTCTGATACATATCAGTGTATCAGGAGGAAGGGGTCAGCTAATTATATGCTTGAAGAAAAAGGTGAGTTTTGAGTTTACTTTGAAATAGAGAGAGGATGTTTTTCCATGGTTCCATAACAGATGAGCCTAATAACTAAAGGCCTTAACTGCAAAAAGGTGAGTTTTGAGTTTACTTTGAAATAGAGAGAGGGTGTATTTCCATGTTTCCATAACAGGGGAGCCTAAGAACTAAACGTCTTATCTGCCCTTCTACTTCTAAAAATTCTAGAAGTCGCAAGTACGTGTAAATTCTGGGAGAGAGGTGTTCATCTGGGTTGCTAGGGCACTAGAAGCTCTCTAAAATATACTTGCACAGAAAGCAAAAGTGTTTTTGCTTTTACAAATGTCCTTCAGCATACACAAACAAACCCGAAGAAAAACATCAGTTGCTCCAGACAATGAATACCTACATGACATTCAATTAGTTCATATTCTGAAATGTATTCACATTGGTATTGTGAGGTAATTTTCTACTCATCTTTCAACCATTTATAGTCTGTAGTACTTCCAATGCTCTGTTGGAAGTACTATAAAAGAACAACAATGAACACCTCACTTTCACAAGTGTGAATTACCAGAGGAGCCACTAAAGCGTGAACGGACAGAGTTTGGTTCATTGCTCACCTTGGCCGGTTGGATCAATGGCAGTGTGCCTCATTTAAATCCCTCCCACAAACAGAGCTGAATCAACAGACAGGGAGTGTTTACACAGGCCCTGATAATCCGCTAATCCATATAACCTGCTTTTTAGCACACACACACACACACACACACACACACACACACACACACATCTGCACAGTGCTCGACACAAGGGTGAACATGTAAACTGGCGCCACATGGGAGGAGAAAAGCTGTAGCACACACACTGTACCAGTGACTTTTGCCCATTATCCTCTGTGACCTCCTCTACAGGACAGGGCTGATAGCCTCATAGAGGTTGATAACCGATAGAAGGGTTAATGGGGATTAATGGGATGCACACACACACACACACACACACACATACATACACACACACATGCAAGTAAGAATAAAAGTCAAACACTGATGAGGCTGTCGTGTATCACTTGAGTGTACGTTTGTGCGGTAGATTAGGCACGGAGCTGTCGGGTGAGCAGCATCCTCGCGGCCTGATGGGATAATTAAAGCGTGAAAAGCCATATAGAGTTTGTCAGAAATGGTCTGAGTTGAGCATCATGGACACCACAAGTGCAGCGCTTAGTGTCACTCGACGGACCGGGCTGATTTTATCCCCACAAGTAATGAAGGAAAAACTCTAATCAGTGAGTCAGACAATCTAATGACTTCATCACCAGTTTGCACTCATCCTGTCTGTTTTTTTTCCTCATCGAGTCATGCTTTTCTGCTCATAGACATTCAAAAGGAGTGTTTAATGACTAGTTTCCTTTGCTTTTGTAAACAGTAATTCATCTTTTAAAGCAGGGGATTTCAAAGTGTGAAGCTCCAGGGGAGGAGCAGCTTGAGAAAATAAAGAAAACATATTTCTCAAATCTACTAAGATAACTTCAGCTATGTTCAAAAGCATTGATTGTTAGTTCCTTGGGTGAGCAGAAAACACCATGAAATATTCTGCAGGAAATCATTTTTTCCAATAGTCGGGCAAGGCTGACTGTGCTGCACTTTGAAACCCCCTGTTTTAAAGATACAACCAAACAGCATCTATCGATCTGATACATTTTTTTCACAATCCAGCTGATAATTTTTTAGGTACATTTTTCCATTTCCATTCCCTATTCTTCCACAAGGTCACGGGTTTATTCACACACTATTGCTGTCTCTGCGTATACGCTTATTATAAACGTATCACTTATACGCTATTATACGCTATTAAGTTATTATTGTTTTACGACTTGACAGAGGTCAAGTTGATATATTTGTGGCTTCTATTGTCCTCTAATTGCCTGTTTGAATGACATGTTCTCCTCTCTCCTCCTATCCAGATACGATGGACAAAGACAGCTGGCAGCGCCTCAGACAAGTTCCAGGAGACATCCATCTACAACGAGACGCTGCGCATCGAGAGCATCCAGAGGGTGCAGGGAGGTCGCTACTACTGCAAAGCTGACAACGGGGTGGGGGTGGCTGCCATCAAGTCCATCCGTGTAGATGTGCAGTGTAAGTGGACTCAGAGGAGGAGCACTCCTTCCACATGGAGCTGACTATCACGATAGAGCCATTCCCACGGCCGAGGAATGGCTAAACCAGGGATGAGATGATAGTGGCGAGATTGGCGGAAGAGAGATGAAAGACAGATTGGGATGATGAGATTTCATGTGGGAATGGCTTCCAGGAGTATCTGATGACTTATGGCGGAGAGGATGAAAAGCATGGCTTGTGGATCAAGTAGAATTTTTCTATCTAGGAGTACAGATAAGAGTGGTGCAACACATTAAAAAATAATATCCCTGCCGGTAAAATGCAGGGATAATGCAGGTGTGTGCTACACACATTGGTCTAATTGCCAAAAAAAAGCGTCAGATGCTCCTGGATAAAAAGTGAAGTCAGTTGGGCTTAATTACGTTTTTGCAACAGTTAGTCCGGGTAGCACGGGCTCCCTAACCCAATGCTTCTCAGGTCACCTTTATAAGATGGGTACATATTACAACCCGCTAAAATGAGTAGATCCATGTTTACGTAAGGCTCACTTCTTTCCAGACTTCTGTATATCAGTTGAACTGTAGTCTGGAGTTTGTAGCAAAAGCAAACTGTTACATTAAAAGGGCCCTTTTTGTCTTAGACACTAATAATTACCAGGCACAATTCATTAACCTCAGTGACAATCTCAGCACTGTTGGTGGAGATGTTGCCCTTACACATGAAAAAAGCACCTTATTTCAGTAAAAAGCTCAAGTTTACAAGAGTATTTGCAAAGCTGCTTCGACCTAAAAGCACAGACCCACTTTAATAGTTTGGGGACCTTGGGTTTTTGTTTGTTTTTTAAATATCTATGGCTTGTTTTTAATTGTCCTTGGGGGTTCTGATCATGAGAGCACTTAAAAGTACGCAAATTCACATTAGAATCTCGTCTCTTGTGTGAAGCAAATGCATAATTACATTTGCCCATGAGGTGTCCTAATTTTTTCACTACTTCGTGTATTTCTGCATGTGACGTCACTCTTCTAACTGCTGAACCTCTGCACACAAACGGGGGAAAATTTGGCAAAACATGCACCCCTTCTGTGCTGCCTGCCGTATTATTTTTTCTGACAAATACACTGCCTGGTGGTAGTTATTAAAACCCCAAAGTTGTGCCTGGTAAGTCAGATTGATTTAGAAATTTTTCAATGCAAGACACCCACTGTACCTTTAAAGTGTTTAGCCAAAATTTGGGACTGACTGACAAACACACATGTCTATAAAATTTAGGGCCAGATTGGTTGAAAAATATGGCCGCCATTATCTTTGCAGGGGCGCCAGAGAATGATATGGCACTTCTACTAAGCAAATGAGTTTCTACTTCCACTTCCACAGAGGGGATGAGTATATTAGACACATCTGTATCAACCCCTTCTGTTTGGCCAAGGATGCATTTGCATTGACACTATCTGCATCCACATCTGCACTTGTGTTGATGTGGTCAGATCGCCGAGGATGCATGGTTAGAAACAGCCTGAGTAGTGTCATTTGTTGACAACGGGACCAACGCCAATTACATCCTCAAAACTCAGCACCCAGTCAAATCATGATATCAAGATACAAACATGATATGACCGGAGGGTGTTATATTTCATTTAAATGGGACCACTGAGAAGCATTGTAGTGTTGTAGGGGCCCCGTGCTGCTGCTTGTGTCACTGTCCCACTGTCCCTGTGAGTCAGGAGCCAGGTCATGGCATCAGGTTAACATGCACCCGTACGTACACACACACACACACACACACACACACACACACACACACACACACACACACACACACACACACACACACACACACACACACACACACACACACACACACACACACACACATTTCTCCCTACAACAACCTGCACACTTGTGTCCCCACTTAGATGTAATTGACTACATCTATTCATTTTCCCTGAACAGCTCCTTCCCTCATTGATTCAATCCTTTAAATGGTCATTTTATAGACGATAACAGAAAACAGCCTTATTTTCCAAGGGCCTATAACACAAAACAATCAATTCTGTGTAGTACGTTTGCTTAATTCATCTTGCCTTCAGTGCTGTTTTGCACACAGTCCACTTTGTTCCCCTAACTATCAAAGCTCTTAAACCAAACAATTTAACCACCACACTTAACCACACACACACACACACACACTCATTTGTCGTTTATCCACTACCCTACCTCACCCCTTAATGAGGCATCCCCTCCTTTCCTCACCCCCACACCCCCCACCCTTTCCGCTCATAGCTGTCCCCCAGGCGCTAGTGTGCCTACCCCCCCGTCCACTGGGGAGCTGGTAATTGCTGGAGGCCCTGCTAGGCTTGTACTGTCAGCCCAGTAGTGACAGGACCTCTGTGAGGCTAACCAGCTCTGACGGCCAATGCTTGTTCAATTCCCCATCCCACTCCCCCACCAACGCGGGGTCAGAAACGGTAGCGATCTGCTTCCTCCTCGGGGTGGCTGTAGAGCTAAAACAATATAACAATTAGCCCAGGCTGGCAGAGTGGAAGAAGAAACGGAGCAGGAGGTACTCCTGCCTGCGGAGGGAAGGCTGGACAGGAGAATAAGTGAGGTGGTACCATTCCAGGAATATAGCATTTTAACAGTCTCAAACAGGAATTAATGGCACAAAAAAGTTTGGAAGCGTCATTTATCATGAGCAAAATACTCGATGTATCACATTTCCAGAAAAGGGGAGACACATGGACAAAATGTTGCCACTTTTCCACAGCACGGTACCAGATTTTAAAGGTTAGTTTTTCATTTCAAAATAGAACCGCGGAAAGCTGCAAGAACTGTGCTGCATGAACACGCTGGTCGTGCCAAGACATGCTAGCAAACAGAAGTTTTATTTTAGTTTTAGTGAGGGCAGCAAAAAAGGGGAGGCCTGCAGCAAATTGGAGACTAAGGAGCACAGTTGCAATTGCAGCATCCACAGCTGAAGGCTTTGTCCCACTGCGCCGTTTAATGGTTCCGTCTGAACAACAAAGGTGTACGTTTTTTTGTTTTACTCTTTTCTATTCCTTTTTCAGCTGGTTTACAGACGTATCTAGATGTTGACAGATGACGCTAGCCATTCCAAACTTTGGACTTTGACGTTGGTCAAAATTTCCACCAGCCATCTTTGAATAGCGCTTGGCAGTTCCCAGATGTTAACCTAGTGTGTTTCTGCTGTTTTCACCGTTCCTTGGGCGGAATCTTACCGCTTTTTAAACTTTTATGACTGTTTGGTCAGGCAGACAGCTCGTTCTCTTCGAGCGACGGAACACATCCATACGCAACATGACAACATTTTGACAACAATAGGGGAGAAAAAAAAAATGTTTTCACAGCCATGACATGTTATATACTCATATTTCATGTAGGCAGATCGTTTGTTGTCACGCTTCCTCTCCTTTAGAGCAGGAAGCTGCTTATGGAAGTTCCCTGCGCAGGAACTCAAAGTGTGATAGTACTCCAAAACTAATAGTATTCCAAGATAATAGTGATTCAAATATACAGTAAATAGACGTAGATAGACCTTCAGCCGTTTTATTCGTTACCCATACTTAAGCAGACGTTACTAAGGTGCTCGTTGTTCCGTAAGCTGGGCTGAATAAAGACGTTATTCATAGTTAGACAGGCGCTTCTGAGACCTTACTCATGCTGTTCTACGTACCGTCCATGGCCAAAAAAATGAAATATTCTGCCAAATGACACCTTCTGACATAAATATTTCAACAGAGTAATCGTTGAACGGCAGTATGGGACAGAACCTTTTAGGCACAGTAGGGTACAACACAATAGGGTACACTGCCGTTAGCATTGTGTTTATTGTCGTCATTTCCAGTTGACGGGGTATGAGAAATATGACCTAATAGTACTTGCTTTTGCCAATCGAATAGTTTCAGCAGTGAGTAGATTTGCAAGTAGCTATACCATGAAGTGGAAATCAAGTTAGTAAAGTTAGTTAGTGTAAAGTTACTGAATATTGCACGAGTGTTAAGTGATTTCCTGGCCAGCATTTTCTAAAAAGTCAATTTCCATTGCCTGATCACCTAATCACCTAACCTAAAAGGCCATTTTATTTGGTTTTAGTACAGCCCTATATAAAGATAAAGCAAGTATGCATACATTTGAGAACTGAGAGAAAAATAACAGAATAAAAGTCTGGAAACGGCTAAAAAGGTAGATGCACTCACATGTCTTTGAGTTTGTGTGAATCCAGCCAACCAGTTATTGTACTAGAGGGCAGAACAAGCTGTTACTTGGGCTAGGAACAAACAAGAGTTTCCGTGCTCACAGTGCTTCTGTCATGAATGCATTTTCCCTTTCCTGCATTAGCTATCTTCAACTGCATTTTCCCTTTCACATACTTCTTTAGCACTCCTCTTTTTTAATGTCATTAGCTTTCCTTCCTCCTTTTTTGTAGCCACACATCATACAGTGTAACAGTGTGTTTATGTGTGTGCGTCCGACATGGGTCAGTTGAGGTTTCTCTCCACACAGCTTGGCCTGCCTGGCTGTAGGTCTCCAACCCCGCATGCACCTTTACTTCCTTTGAGACAATCACATGAGTGCAGGCAGGCATGCAAGTACGCCCGCACAAGGAGAAACATGCATGCATCTCCCTATTTTGCTTGTGGAGTAGATGTATTCATAATAAGTAACAATAAGTTATGTGGATGCTGACACTCAAGCATTTATCAGTATATTATTTTACTGTTTGTTTTGTTGCTTCACAGCAGGGTCATCATTTACAGTATTGAAATGCAATTATCAAAGAATAGGCTATTACATTCTCAGTTCAAAACTCACTGGAACAAAAAATGTGACGCTTTCTGAATGAAATGAAACTTGGATATACTTTAGCA
Source organism: Dunckerocampus dactyliophorus (assembly GCF_027744805.1). NCBI lineage: Eukaryota > Metazoa > Chordata > Actinopteri > Syngnathiformes > Syngnathidae > Dunckerocampus > Dunckerocampus dactyliophorus. The sequence goes on along the minus strand of NC_072821.1, from coordinate 7,821,695 downwards.
GAATGATTTACTATTCACTGATAATTGTCTCTTGAGAATATAATAAAATGTTTGCTTAAATGTGAGGGGTACTCACTTTTGTGACATACACTACTGTACTTGTCTGTAGAATAGTGTTTAGGGTAAGCGTAAGAGCATTTAATGTCTTTAGCTGCTTTTTGAAGATAATGAATTACGCTTTGTCACGTCCAGTCACGCCATTAAGTCATGAGTTATATCATTTATATATGAAATGCATGTAGGCTTGATGTACGGCAGAGCATGACCAAAAGCTCTTACACAACATAAAAGACGTTGCTTACACTTTAAAAGGTGTGCGAGGGCAGTCGGGAAGGCAGAGACTGAATGGCAGATGGAACTGAAAAAGAGAGCAGAAAATGAGCAGAGAATTTCAAGATGGGAGCAAAAGCATATGCAAATTGTGTTGAGATGGAAGCTCTTATGGCCAAGTGAATTCTAATATTTAGACGAACGAAGCGCTTATTTTGACCTTTTTGTCTCCGTTATTCTTTTCATGTTCGTTGTCCCCAATCACACTAGTTTTATCCATGTGCCCTGAATTCATCCGTGGTTAAATCAGCATGGGCTTCATTAACATATATTGGACTTTCTTCTCCCAATCTGCCTTTGTGCAGATTCCAAAAGAAGCACGTATCACACAGTATTATCGATGCAGATTTGTATTGGGTATTAAACACAAATGCAACACTTTACACACTTTATCCATTAGACCTCCATCACACCGGATGACCAATGACCTGGAACCCTAACGACTGAGACAGTGGGGCAGTGAGCAGGCGAGGGTTAACTCTTAAGTAGCCTCTACTGATGGGATGGACTTGGTTCAGAGACCCAACCAATGGTATGCATTTAGCTTGGATCAGAAAGCAATACTGTATTCAAAGCAAAGAAAAGCAAACTATACTATACAATATATAGTATACTATATATATACAGTATATATAACTAAAGGGGTCCCGGTGGATATTGTTCTCTGGACAGCACCAGGTAAGTGGCGGCCTCCATGGGTCAATGGTTTTCAATATTATCATTCGTGATAATGACAAAATTGATTCTGATTATGCTGCATGGCTGTGTTGTGACAAAAGGCTGATATGTTTAAAACATCGCCGCTGGGTCCAATCTATTGCCTAGAATCAACAATATGTCATACTGACGTCTTGGTTACTTTGTTTTCTGCACTGGAAGTGTCATTTTAACACTAAACTGACGTTAATTGGATGATTGCACCTCGCACTTCATTGTTTGTGCTGTGTATTTGGGAGATTCGTGTCACTATTGGCTGAATACTTATTATTGATGAAAATGTAATTGGTAATTGTTTGGTAAAGGCTGGCTGAGGTGGCTTTGGCAACGATTTTGGAAGCCTTCCTGGCAAGGTGTACCTGGAATATCCAGGAGACATTTGAGGTGAGACCAAGTGAAAGCTGAAGTCTCGCAACTGGCCAGGGAACCCCTCAGAGTCCATCTGTTAGAACTAGGCTGGAGACAGAGAAGTGTGGGTATTCCTTCTTGCAGTCCCCCTTCCACAAAATGGGGCCCCCATGGGTAGTGCGATTCTATGCACATCGCGTGCTCTGCTTGTAGGGAGGGGTGACCCTGGCCATGATAAAAAACATTGGGTCACATACATTTTTTTGGACAAAATCTTCCGAAATGATCATGTAAACACACATTGTGAAGTAATTATATAAAGCTTGTGTAACCTTGGAACCTCTCCCCACCTGGCTCGTACTCGCATGCTTGAGAGGACTCTTACAAGGAGGCTAAAACCCATGGGTGCGGGTGCTAGTAGCTTCTCCGCTGGGCACTTCAGACGTGGCCTAGCTGGAGCATGAAGAACACAGACTGACACATACTGCTTCGAAACAAAGGTAGCTAACTTTTTGCGTTGAAAGAGAGTGTCTAAAAAAGATACCGTGACCTTTTTAACAGGTTAGCGGCAAAAACCAGCCGGTGAATCACCGGGCCGACACGCAAGCTTTCGTCCCTATTGCTCATCACATTGTGCTACATGTTTTTACTCTACCTGGTCTTCCGGATTGTCCTTATGCACGCAACATTTTGTCGCTCACTACTGTTTACACATTTCATAATGATTTGTGTGTTGCAGGAGGCCTCTATTCTCACGGATGTTGATCTTTTTAATATTTCTTTGTGCACCCGCTTTAAGGTTTGCCGGGTTCGTGTACAAAATAACTGGTTGTGTGGTTTGTTTATGCATATGGTTTATGGTTTTACATCTTTGAAACTGCCCTTCTTGCTGGAACAGTCTGCAGAGCACTCAGTTACCAGGTTCATCTGTTTCTATGGGAATTAATAATTATTGTTTGTATGTTTGACATGCATTTGGAGCGTATTAGTATGTATTTATTCTCACAATCCTCAACACCTGATAGCTCATGCTGTAAATTCAATTCCTTTTGTTAGAATTAAAGCCTACAAAATGCAACACAAATAACAGATATTCAGTAAGTGGAATCCTCGCCCTGTCCTTGTTTTTTGGAACACTTTTCACAGTTCTTTGATAGACCAGTCTGTCACAGTTTTTTTTTTTTTTACAGGCTATATGAAGGTCATCGTCAGTTTTCCCTCTGCAAGTGTTTTTTTTTTTTTCTTTAGAAATTTGAGGGCTGCATCTTTTCATGCAAGACCAGTGTCGCTTTGTGCACAGTGGCTTTTTTTTAAAATCTGAACTTTATGTGATAATAGACTCACTTGCTAACTTGTTTCAACAGTCAATAAGACTGAACTGCGATGTTGAATCTTTTGCTTAATTAAGTGATACGACTTACTTAAGAATATAGAATATTAAAGACTGGAAGTGAACAAACCATCAGTAATTGCTAGAGAATGGGTGGGATTGAATTGCCTCTTCCTGTTCTTTTTCGGACATGGTGAATTGTGTAAACATGTTTGTTGATGTAGCTTAAGCATGTTCGAAACCAAAAAAACAATATCATTGCCATTACTTTTTCATGTTCGATTAAATGTTAGGACATCAGTAGTCCTCCATCACACGGAACAAGCACATTGCTGCATTTTTACCTTCTATTATAGATCTATTTTCCAAATGTACTGCAGTACAGAGCGCTCACTTTGAATCATGAGACTGAGTATCCGCTTTGTGGTTTGTACATGGTGAGCTCAAGGGTGGCTTCAAGTTTAAAACATAGATCACATGCAGAACTGTGGAGAAGATCAGTTTAATATAGAGATGATGACTCTTCGAAGGGAGGCGGATCCGTTGGAGACGTTCCTTTCAAAGAGCTGTTCAAAAGACTGGCACGTTGTTATATTTATGTATGTTTTCAGAGGTCAACCGAGGGTAGCTTGTTTTTATCAAACAAACAACCACTGACAGCAGTTAGATGGTAAGATTTGGATCGGAATATTTGAAACTTACACATCCTACCAATATACTGTATCCTCTATTGGTGGGAATGTGTTTTCATTGTAAACATTCCTTATCCCCATGCTTTGAAAGTGGTGGTGGAAATGTGTATTTTGCAACCAGCAACGTTGACTGTCAGTTTCTTAAACAGCGCAGTCAAACCTTGATTTTCGAACGCCCCTGTTTTCACATGAGTCGTATGTTTTTGTATGATTTTCGATGACAGTGTGGTTAAGATTTTGCTTCAGTTCTGCTATCCTGTCTGTGTTATCGTACAGTATTTTGCATAGCAAACGGCTGTTTTCGATCCTTTGGTACAGTGGTAGCGTTGCTTGTTTATTCAGCCCTCTCGGATAACACATCCAACACCAAATCGCATGATACTTAGTTTACGCCAGTGATTCTCAGGTGATGGCGGACTCGTTTTCAGTGGGTCGCGGAGCTTGGCCAAAGAAATCATACGAAAATAATCGTGTGCTTTTATTCTGATAGGGTAAGATGGCGGCGCGACTGGACGCAGCAGCCAATCTCTCTCCTGATGTGTTTACATGTTTTTCTAAGCATTGTGGTTGCTTTCACCACAACGTGTACTGTTGGAAGTTGCTGTTAAACATCGGCAGCAGCTCTTTAATGGACGTTAAAGGAAAACTGGTTTGGTTTGGTTTGGTTTGGTTTAGTTTATTTGAACATGAAGGTTACAATGGAATACATCTCGTGAATCATTCTTTGACAGTTCCACATGTCCAAAAGGAGTAGGAAGAAGCAAAGCTTATTTAATCCTACCCCCCATCCATTCTACATCTAGTACAGTACATGTAGTTCACTTCCTGGATTCCATGTCATGTTTTCAGTGATAGTCAGGATAACACATAATAGATAACGGTGAGATAACCCTCCCCCCAAAAAAAGAAAGAACATTCATAATAATGATAATAATGATGACAATACTAAATAAATAAATAAATAAATAAGAACAAAGCTTTTTTTTTTTTTTTAAACACAACAAAGAAAATTATAAAAAAAAATAATAATAAATAAATAAATAAAAATAAATAAATAAATAATAAAATTTAATTAAATAAATAAAAAATAAAATAAAATAAAATAAAATAAAATAGAAAATAAAAAAATAAATAAGATAAAATAACAAACCTGACAGAACAATCAGGACTCTTCTGCCTTGTATTTAGCAAACATCAACTGCTTGTATTGTTTTTTGAATTTGCTCATCTCTGTACATTGTTTGAGTTCTTTACTCAATCCGTTCCATAATTTAATTCCACACACGGAAATGCTGTGGGTTTTCAGCGTTGTTCTCGCATATAAATGTTTTAGGTTTAATTTTCTGCACTTTCTTTTTAAATTTTGCCCATCATCCCCAATCCTTATGTAAAACATGATCACACAAGTCTTTCTCTTTTCTGCGTGTTCTAAAGAGAGAAAAACAGCTAGCATGTGGGAGCTAACAATGCACGTAACGGGACACACCTATTTCAACTAAAAAAACTCCAAAAATGCCAAAACGTTCTATTTACATAACTGACCTGCATATAAAACCATCGACATTTTTATTGTAGCAGCTAACACGAAGAACTATTTTTCTGGTGTAGTGATGCAGCGCCTCACGCCACTACCGAGAGGTAGCGGGCCCAATCCAAAACAATGTGATAGGAGATGGAATAGAGTTGTGATATCATGCGCTATGTGCTCCTTGTATCACAATTAATATCACTTCCTATGACTTACTCGATGGACAGTCGTCTGTCCGGTCCGGTTTATTTTGGCTAGGTGGAAAACATTTTCTATCACTGAAGGGTTTGTTAGCGCCAACAATTCTTTGTTCATTGTAATGCAATCTCTTGGAGCAATGTCCTGCTCGCCTTGGGAAGATCCACATTTACACCACCAAGTCATGCCGGTGTAATGACTTACCCTCCATCTGCTACAAAGTTTCACTCTCTCTTTTTGCGGACTGTAGCTCATTCTCCGTATATTCAGGCTCAAAAAGATAAGGTTGTGGATCCTCATTTGTCCAAAAGTAGTTGTCGGTGGCGGCTTTCACAACGTCTGCCATGATTAATAGTAGCAAACATTGACATGCTGCTGTTGTTGACAGATGTTGCGCTAGATGTGAAATCAATGCGCCCAAGAAAGAAGTTCTGGTAATGTTTAAATGATCAAAATATTAAGTATTGCATGTTATCATGAATGTACCTGTTACTGCATGTATATAAAACCATAAAACCTTGTTGGAAGCTTTTTAGAGGGCTTTATAGTTGAAATAGGTGTGTCCCATGACGTGCATTGTTAGCTCTCTCATGCTAACTATAACGCACCAAAAGGGAAAGATATGTTTCCCATAAGGTTTGTGGATGATGGGCAAAATTCCAAAAAAAGCGCAGTTATCCTTTAAAACCAGAGGACACCAGGGAACTACAGAAATTAGGCATCCTCCGGCAGCCAACCTCAGCCTCGACCCCCACTACTGCGCTGTAACCGCAGTAGTGGGAAAGCGCCACGGGCTGTGTGAGAGGAAGCAGAAGGATCAGGATTAGGCTAACGGCTAACCTGTACGAGACGGTTTTTCCATCGATCATCCTGTCCAATATTTGCTCCTCGGACAATAAAATGGACCATGTACGCCTTTTGACATCGATTCAACAGACTGTGAGAAAATGTTGTGATTATGTGCTCTCGGAAACATGGCTTAATGATGACATCCCGGGCTCGGTCATTGAGCTACAGTAGCTAACATGCTACCTTGGGGGACAGACATGCTACGACAGGAGGCAGACCCACTGTGGCGATGTCTGCGATTATATCAGTGGCAGTTCTAACATCAATGGTGCCCAGGGAGTGTACCCCATCATGCTATTATTAAATTTGTACTTTTGTGATGGCCTACTGAGTTAATCAAAAGAAAAGTATAAAAGTATTTAAATCACATCAACTGGACTTCTTAAACAAAACATTTAGTAAAGACGTGTACACTGTACACACACAGACGTACATGTACACATGTGCAGCGCCTATAAAACACCACAAACTAACACTATTACTTTGCTAACACCTTCCTGTTGCCTCTCCATTATGTGTCTTCAAAGGGTGCGTCATTTTAATTGATTTTTGTTTTATTACATTTTATTTCACAGCGTTATTTCTTGTCTTGATGGTGGGGCATTAAGATGTCATGTTTGACGTACCTACTGCATGAAGTGTCATAGGTGTGTGAGGGTGATGGTCTATTCCAAAGAGTAACTACAGTCAACGTGTGTGACCAAAATATAGATTTGAAGCACGCTATCGTTGCTGTATCACTGCTTCCCTCCATCAGGGGAAATGTCCTGATGCTACATTGAGTGCGATGCTGTTGATAATGTGCAAATATCCTTGGGCTTTTTTCACTAGGAAAGTATTGTTTTTTGGCCAGAAGGTGCGCAGCATCGCAAATTGTGAATACACACAGCATCACAGATATGGCCGAGACCAATGGGCGTCCTGCTTTATAGCCTGTAACATTGAAAATAAGCGGAATTTGTTCTTTATGTGAGTGGCTGTGACAAAATAACCATCAAAGACATGCTTTATGAAATCTAACATATACAAAAAGTACACATCCAAAGTTGTATTTGCAATGTACAATTTTGAAGTATCCTTTAATCTGTAACTATAACCTCTAACTAACTTTAGGGGCTCCGTAGCAAAGTGAGTAGGGAGTGAGTTGTAATAAGATTTTTGTACAGAAGAGAATGCCACATTTGATTAGATTCATCAGTTTAACATCGCACCATTGCCCCCTCCCTCCAAGATCTCGCGATGCTGCAACAATTTCCTCACACATTTTGTCCAATCATCCTCAATTTCGTCAGTCAAATTTGTCCCTGAGTAATGGTGCCCAATATTTACAACAAAAACAGGGGTAAACGTGTTGGGAGATAAACGGAAGTTTGCGATTGACAGGCGCTTTTCAAGTGTAAAACGTACACAGGGCATGTCTGCAACTTTTGGACGAGAGAGCAGACCACAGACAATAAGGTGGCTTTTGCTGGTGTTTGTTTGCCAAACTATGCACGCATTTGTGTGACTTGGTCGCACGTGTAAAAAGGGCAGCGAATGCAGCGATTTGTTGAAATCCTGTGCTTTTTGGAGTTACAAAGAATACTTAAAACATTGATAACAGATTTATAAAATCACAAGCTGATGCAGTGTGACTGAAAAAAAGAAGCCTCACAACGCTTTGTGAAAAATGAAGCATTTTTGTCCACAGCAATCACAAAAAAGTCTGCAAAATCCTGGAGGTTCTGATTACCATTGAGTTTTGAAGAACCAAAAAGTGACATCTTAAGAAAAATAGTCTTTATTTTACTGTATACTATGTAGGCCTGTACAGTGGCTATGTAGGCTCATCAGTATGTAACAGAGGGACTGTTATACAATCGTCCCTCGCTACATCGCGGATCGAATATCGCTCCCTGACTTTATTACTTTTTTTTAATGTAATAAATAATCGCTGTTTCGTGTTGGACTATGGCCCTTTATTAGTCTGAAAATACTGAAATCCAAATGATATGTATTATTCTGGCCATTAGGCATCAGTAATGACACAAAGCATTTATGAGGCATGACATTTCATTACATTCCCGTCACACTGCATGTAATCAGCCGCAGCATGTCCGACATGATAGAGTGAAAAGAAGTTCTTCTCCTATTCTGTGTGGAAGTAGTATGTTTTTGGCTTCTTTCTTTGTCTTTCTTTCTCACTCCGTTTGAAACCCTTTCTTAAGTTTAGAATAAAAAATTGGAGGCTAGCTAGTTAGCTCGCTAGCATGCTATGGCGCCGGGACCATCTCTTGTGTCCCTGCAGTGATCCTGTAGCCAGCGCATTAGTCATGTGGTGTAAACAAAGAGTAATAGGAGTGTAAAGGTGACTATAGGGGTGTTATTTCATGTCTACATGGCTCTAATAATGGTAAAAACAAGTATTTAGAAAGTCATAGACATGTTTTCTATTTCTCAAACTAGGAAAATGTTCCATTTATTAATATTGAATCCTACTTTGCGGAAATTCACTTATCGTGGCCAGGACCTGGAACCAACTAACGGTGATAAAGGAAGGATGACTGTACATAATATGTCTTCTCCATGAAATCTAATTTAGTCCCCTGGTGCCCCCCTACAGTAGCTTTTTTTCAACTTGAACAAGCACAAAGATATTCTATAGATACGGAAAGGCGGTAGGTATAAAAAGGTGAGTTGGCTATTGTCCTGTTCCTCATGAATGCATATTTTTTGATTAAGTTCATCTTTTGATATTTGAAGTCCTTATATGATGAAAACGTCTGTGGGGTATTCCTTTCTCTTGTGACATTCAGCTTTAATGGCTCACTGCTTTATCAGCTTTATGAGAAAACGAATAATTTTTTGCATATCTTTTTTGAGACATTTTAGATGCATCCGCAAACGCATACTGTGTCAAAATGAGTACATTTACTTTCAAGAAATACTGTATTGACCTTAACATAAGGTGGTGTTTTTTCCCCAAGAAAGAAATCTGAAAAAGACATTTCATCTTTTTTATTCAGGCTTTATAGATTTATATACGTAAACCAACAGGTGGTGACTTCTCCACAAGCGAGTCAGAGCTTTTCTTCCTGTCATTCACATACACCACTGTGTAGAAAAAGTGGCTCAAAAGTTAGAATACAACAGAGGAGGAGCTAATTTTAAGAGAATGGTGATCAATGAAGCAGGGTGAGACAGCTGTTGAGCATCTTAGGAGT